>NC_141026.1:6832500-7067500 GCF_052040795.2 Danio rerio
GTGGCTGGAGGGCTCTCTGAGCGATGCCAAGGCCGTGTCGGGTAACACATTCATTTGTCCACATTTCTTACTTCCGTCCCTCTGGATTCCCTATCCTTCTGTTGCTTTATTTTTGTAACATTTTTTCCCCCCTCTGCGTGTCTCCCAAGAGATCTCTATCACAGAGAAATCTGCGGTCCGACAGTTCACTTGGCATGCTTGAAAAGATGATAAGAGAGCCAAAAAAGAAAGAAAGAGAGAGAGAGAGAAATTTGAGGGGGAAAGGAAATCTGCTTCCTTCACATGAGTTTTGCCTCAGGGTGATTCTCAAACTGTATGAAATATTGCAATAACTTATATCTCACCCTTCTGTTGGTTTTCAAATGAGCGCTTCGTGCATTAGTTCACCGGGGAATGCATATTAACAAGTTATGGTCCTTAATGTGTCGTCTGGATATTAGCAGATAATTGGAAGAGGTGCAGCAAAAGAGTTGTTTGTTAGTTGGTGTTACTTTGAAACTAAAAGTGGAAGGGTTCTGCAAACTTCTACGATCAACAACAAATGTTGAAGGCCATTAAAAGTACATTCTTGTCAGTGAAATGCTTTCATCTGTCCTTCTGATAAGACCAAAAAGGCTTAAAAATATTTTGCTTTTATTTGCTTTATTTCTTCATCCACTTTTACTCACACTTTTCATCACAACACTTTGCAAAAAGTTCAGATTACATCTATTACTGAATGTGCAAAGTTTTTAAAAGTAAAAAAATAAATAAAAATACAGGTTTATGCATTTGATAAAAGATGCAAACTTCTTTTTTCCCCCTTTTGGAATAACGTGCGCTGATGAATTAGGCAGAACTGCATTATTGATGTAATGACCTTGAGTATGTCTGTACATGGGAATATATTTTCTAGTTAAAAAACGGCGCATGTCAAAAGTTTGAGGCTGGTAAGAGTTTTTTAATAAGAATATGTTTTGCATGCTTAGTAAATCTTTCATTCATTTTCTTTTCAGCTTAGTCCCTTTACAGGGTTTCCGCATGGTCTTAATAAGTCTTAAATTTAAAAATCTAAATTGTATGCCTTAAAATGTCTTGATTTTGCTGTTCTAGGTCTTAAATGTTTTTGCACAGGTTTCATTTTTCTGGTGTCTATGTAATGCTACGTCTAATGCTCCTTTAATTTTTTTTTTTTTTAATTTTGTTATTGCTTGGTTTTCGTGGTGTTGTATTTCTGTAGTTCACTAGTCCAAATGTAATTTGCGGCATTACAACTACAAATGAGACCAACATGCAATAGCCAATCAGCTTTCTGTTACTGAACTCAGTGTGTGCGACGAATGTGATGTCATTGCAGAGTTTGTGGAGGTTCACTTTGGGTGCGCTTGACATGATTTTGGCTAACAGAGCGCACAAAATTCGCAGTTCGCTCGGCGCCACATTTCATTTGAGTTGAATATGCGTGATTATGGAGATAACCAGAGGACCAAAAATTCTTAGCCAGAAATTGCAACAGCCGTGGGAAATTAGGAGGAAAGTTTTTGTTAAAAACTTTGGAAAAACCTGAGACATTTACATTTACATTTAGTCATTTAGCAGACGCTTTTATCCAAAGCGACTTACAAATGAGGACAGGGAAGCAATTTACACAACTATAAGAGCAACAATAAATAAGTGCTATAGGCAAGTTTCAGGTCTGTAAGGTCTAAGAAGGAAAGTATTAGTAGTATTAGTATTTATTTAATTTTTATTTTTTTTGGGTACAGTTGGTGTGATATTCAGAGAGGCAATTGCAGATTATGAAGTGGAGACTAAATAGTTGAGTTTTTACTCGTTTCTTGAAAGTAGCGAGTGACTCTGCTGTTCTGATGCAGTTAGGGAGTTCATTCTACCAACTGGGCAGATTGAGCGTGAGCGTTCGCGAAAGTGATTTCTTCCCTCTTTGGGATGGAACCACGAGGCGACGTCCATTCACAGAACTCAAGTTTCTGGAGGGCACATAGATCTGCAGAAGCGAGAGCAGATAAGAAGGAGCAAGGCCAGAAGTAACTTTGTAGGCAAACATCAGAGCTTTGAATTTGATGCGAGCAGCAACTGGCAGCCAGTGCAAACGGACTAGCAGCGGAGTGACATGTGCTTGTTTAGGTTCATTGAAGACCACTCGTGCTGCTGCATTCTGGAGCAGTTGAAGAGGCTTGATAGAGTTAGCTGGAAGCCCAGCTAGTAGAGAGTTGCAGTAATCCAGTTTGGACATAAGTTTAAAGCCAAAATAGGCCATGGCAAGAGTGAGCTAGACATACCTGCCAACACTCCCATTTTTCCTGCTCCTCAGCTTTTTGGTACAGTCCCCAGTCACCGACCTTGGTAGTACAGACAGGCCGGATTGGCTAATCGAGAGAAACGGGAGGATTCCCAATTGGTCGGTCCGTTTTTTTGGCCATAAGGGCCAGTGTCTCTAGCTGCACTCCCAGCAGTTGCACTTTTTTCATTTATTTATTTATTTGACCATAGCCTCACTTTTTTAATTTATTAATTTTACTGCAGCTCCACTCTTTTTATTTATTTTCTCGCAGCCCCTTGAGCAGAATGCAGCCTGCAGATTAATGATGACGTAATCACCATTCTACTCCCCATCAGCAGCACCAAATCAGCAAAATCATTGTTAAGAGATTCGCGAGAGATGAAAAATGGATAATAAAAAGCACAAAGATGGCATTGAAAAGACCAGATTTTAACACTTGAAGACGATGAAACAGCTGATAAGTCAACGTTAAGCTAGTTAGGAGCAAAACAACGATGTTTGCAAACCACTGTTAATGTACCGAAAGTTTTCTTGTACTGTAGCTCTTCAGTAGCAGCAGCAGCCTCTTGTCCAGTTTACTGATAACAGTGAAGAACCAGGCCCCGTAACATTACCAAGCACCAGCATAAGACCAACACACTATAGTGGGCAGGTGTCATTGAGTGAAAATAAGAATTCAAAACATTAATATTAATGAATACTACACCTGCTCTATGAAAAATGCAGAGACAATCAATGAAATCAGATGATTTACTACATTTATAAATCTGACTTAACTTGATCAGAAAGCTAAAAAGGGTAAAAACATGAAGCCATCATTAGTAAGTAATACTGTGGTGAAAAATGTCTGGCAGATAACAGTTCAATACTGGTTTGTTCTTTATTTGTGTTTTAGAACTGGATATCTATAAACAACTTTGCACAGAATATATATTAAGATATTGCAGGAAAGGACGTGGTGATGATTTAAAGAATAGTGTTGGGATTTGCCTGTAATGTTCTCATATTTCTGACAATTATTTGAAGTTATAAAGCAGCTGTTTCCTAAAAAAAAGACATGATTGTGTCATTAGAAAATTCAATACATTTAATTTTTATTTTTATTTTATACATATAGCTTAATATATATTTGTATTGATTTGATATTTTTTTTCTTTTCAGGTTTCAATAGATTCTGATACTGTTAAACATTACATTGTTTTAACTGTTCAAATACATAAGCACTGAATTGGAAATTATGTTATTTTATTATAGTCAGTCGTATGGGGGCTGGTCTAAGGCTTGAAACTCTAGGGCTGTAAAGGCCCCTACTCTTCAGTTCACGAATCCCCCTCCCTGGTCTACAGTTAGCGAATACATAAACAAGACGTGACCCTTTAGAAATGAATCTAATATGGTCGTTTGCTGCTCAAGAATGCTTCCTTATTGTTATCAATGTTTACGAAACTTTATTAAAAATACTTTTTCTTTTTTTCACAATGATTTATTCTGCAACTTGTATCTTAATTTTTTTGTCACAATGTTCTTTGTTTCTTAATATATTACCAATATAAGTGTTTTTGTGAAATGTTTTCCTTGAAAAATCCTCTTGTTTTGATATTTTGACATTCATACATTATTAAAGAGGTCATATCATGAAGAATCTGATTTTCTTTGATCTATTGGGATAAAAGGGCTTCATGTGCATACTGTAAGTTTAAAAACTCGAAACTTTCTCACTGGTCTAAAAGGAGCATTTATTGAAACCAAGAATTGCAGCTCTCTACCTGTGATTATGCATAGCTTTGTTTAATATGACATGAGTAAAAGAAGCATGTTAACATGCAATACAAGTTTTGTATTTTATTCCATACATATGCAATTTTGATTCTAAATCTTTTAGGTTATTAGTGTCAGTTTTGAAGTGTGCATGTTTTAGCACCACAGTGGATCTCCAAATTGATGTAACGGAATCTGTATTATTATTATTATTATTATTATTATTAATTAATTAATCATTAATTATTTATTTATTTAATTTTATATTACAGAGAAGAAAGTAGAGCAGCAATCCTTGATCATTATTTACTGAAGAAATCTGACATAATTTTGAAGTGTCACTTTACCATCTGTAAAATGTCAATATTGACAGTACAAACCTATGTGGTTTTAAAAATGTACTGTATGTGTGGCACAGGTTGGTTAGTCATAGCTAGCTAGTTTCTTCAATAAAACATTGTACTATTGTAAAGTTTGGGAAACACCCATAGTTGTGTTTCAGTTTTTACAAAGCCACTCACTTCCGAGAGTTCAGAGCAGTCAGATTGGCTATTATATATATATATATATATATATATATATATATATATATATATATATATATATATATATATATATATATATATATATATATATATATATATATATATATATTTAGGGTTTTTTTTTTTCAAGGCCGAAAATAATCATACTCCTGGGCTTGCTTGCTTTCTTCATTCATTCATTTATTCATTCATTCATTCATTCATTCATTTATTTATTTATTTATTTATTTATTTATTTATTTATTTGTAATTGTTTATTTGTTTGTATATATTTTAAAAATTTAATTAAATTTAAAAATGGGGATTGGAATAATAAACAAAAATTCAGTCTGTGTTTTAATATTTCAAAAGTTTGGCCCAATTAAAACATAATAATTTAAAATATTTTTGAAGACTAGATGAACAGTACATAATAATAATTATAAAAATAATAATAATAATAATAATAATAATAGTAGTAGTAGTAGTAGTTGTAGTAGTAATAATAATAATAATAATAATAATAATAATAATAATAAAAATAATGTGAGTTTTATTTTATAAATATATAGTCAAGCATGAAAAAATTCCTACTCCTGGGTTGGCTTGTTTTATTTATTTATTTATTTATTTATTTATTTATTTATTTATTTATTTATTTATTTATTTTTGTTTGTTTTGTTTTGTTTGCTTATTTTATTTATTTATTTAAACAGCCAATGTAAGTGATCTGTTTAAATATAGCTCTGGATTACCTCATTCAGTGCACTTGTTTTGACTTTTTACATCATTCTGAAGAGCTTATATTTTAAAACAAACACCAATTTATTTATTTTTCAAACATGAGTTTCAGAAGATGTTGTACTAGTCAAAATCCTTAGAAAAGCAATAAATATAATGTTGAATCCTTTCTGTGTGAATTACTTGAACAAATGGGGACATGCTTTCTTCATTCTTTTATCTTTGTATTCAATAATTGCTTGATTGAGGATACATTTTGAAGATTGTGTGAACATAAACAAATATTATGTTTTTATTATTATGTTTTAATAGTATTATTATGTTATTAATGTTTTTACAGTGTAACTTTGCAAATTGTATACATTTACTAACGTATGCACTGCACACAAAAGGAAAACATCACAAAGAATCATACTTTATAGCTTTTTTAAAGTAAAGACATTTTAAAAAGGCATGTCTTATACAGTACATGTGCTTCCATCAAGCAGCTATGCCACTACAAACCCATAAAATGTCATTTTATTCAGTGGAGCAACTCTCAGTGCTCTCACTTGAAAATGTTATAGGCTTGGGCTTATGTGCTCTCCATGCTATCCTTGTCCTCGTCCTTTCACGGCCCACTGGAGAGGCTGGCAGGGCTGGTCACGGCCTGATCTTCTGTCCCCTTCTAATGAGTGAGATCACCAAGGCAGATGTCTGCAAGCACACCCCAAAAAAAAAAAAAAAAAAAACTTCACCGCCGTGTTATCAGAGGACAGACACTCCAGGACGGATCATTCATCTCATTAGCAGAGCCGGGTGATAATGTAGAGCTAAACAAGCACACTGACCTCCGCTCGCTGAGAGCTTAGATCCACATCCACTCTGTCAGAACACACGGCGCTCCCGGGGATCATGGGATAGCTTTATCAACAGGAACGAGACTAATTTGAGATGTAGGTTTTGTCCTGTTTGTTCTCTAATGTCAGACCCTGGAATTAATGCTGTAATCATTAATTTTCTTATATTTCAAATTGTTTGCTGGAGCGTTGCTCCTCTGTGGGCAATGCACGGTTTGTTTGTTTTTTTGTTTTGTTTTTTCTGGTTCACATTTAAACTGCATTGCATGAAATATGGTTTGCTTCATTTCTTGAGTAACAATCTATTCTGAGAGGCTAAAAGAAATGAAACTACCTGACCAAAGTCTTGTTGCCTTTCCAAGTTTTAGGAACAACAAATAATAACTTGACTTTTAAGAAGACTGGCAAAGAGAGTGTTCTTGCAGGACTCTCAGAGTTCAACAAAATTCTTTAGATTCATCTTCAATGCCTCCTTCTTCATCTTACCCCAGACATGCTCAATAATATTCAAATCTGGTGTCTGGGTTGGCCAATTCTTGAGCACCTTGACCTTTTTTGATTTCATGAACTTTGTTGTGGAGGCTGAAGAATGAGGAGTGCTATCCTGCTGAAGAATTTGTCCTCTCCAGCAGTTTTTAATGTAATAAACAGCACAAACTGATGTTGTCATCCACTCTCCAGATCTCTTGCACACCCTCATAATGAATGTAACCCCAAACCATGACTTTTCCTTCACCAAACTTGACAGATTTCTGTGAGAATCTTTGGTCCATGTGGGTTCCAATGGGTATGTACATGGATGATAACAGCCTTCTTAGCCAACTAGTAGGTGCAGATGGCCCCTACTGGCCCATATCAATCAGCTGAAAACCACTAATAACGGCCATTTAATCGATAGATAACATTCGATGCGGGTGACCTATTTTACTCCTTATACAAGATTTAAGACAAGCTCTCTTTGTCTTCAGAATGTGTCTGTAAAGTTTCAGCTCAAAATAGCCATTTGTTTTACACAGATTATTTATTATAGCCTTTAGAATCTGCCTATTTTGGTGTCTGAGTACAGTGTAGCTGTTTTTATAGCCTGTGAATTTTAATGCAAATGGGCTGCTTCTACCCGCCCATCCTTAACACGTGCTTGTCTACTTCTCATTTGTTATGTCAGATAAACAGCAGTCAGTGATCGAGACAGACATGGATGAAGCTGAAATGCAGCTCATTAGTAGGGCCTGACAAAATCTTCGGACATTTTTTGCTTTTTCTGCAGAGAAAAATATAATCTGCAGATTTATGCTGAATGATTTTAACTAAAAACTTAATATATGAAATAAACAAATATTACCTTTTTAACTTTCATTTAATGTATACAAAGCAAATACACCTAGATCCACTTATTTTGTAAACAATGCAAGTCTCTCGTATAATATATCTACTAAAAGACAAAAAATATTACTTTGCAAACTGGATTGTAAATAAATAATGTGAACATTTTCATATTAGTCAATTATTTTACTGAGATTATATTAAAAACTAAATAAACCTGCCATCAGAAATATTGACTCCCGCACACTATTCAAATCACTTATTTAAGATGGCTTTTAATACTTAATTAATAAATTTTACAACACTATTGCTGTGTATATTTTTTTCATTATTTCTGTTGTTGGTTTATTGTTCTTGTATTATTTGCATTACCGGTGTCCTTGAGTCACCAGAAAGGCGCCTTTAATTAAAATGTATTATTATTTAATCTAAATTTACACACATTTACACAAGAAAATATACAGAATCAATAATGGCTTAAAAATCTGCAGAATTTTGCGTGCAGATTCCGTGTGAGCCTACTCATTAGTCAAAAATACCAAGTAAGTTTATTTGATGTATTTGAGGTGGTTTTTATTCAAGCTTTTCTGATATGATGAGTCTCACACAAATTCTGTTTGCAGTACAAACACACACACACATACATATTAAGTTTACAGACACCATGCTGTCGTGGTGATTAAGAATCACGTGGTAATTTTACTGTCTTTATTACAAACCTGCTCTGTTTTAAAAATTGTTTTTAACATATAAACTTATAAAAAAAAGAGCTAAAGCAGATCTTTTAATTTCAGTTTCTTTGCAAAAAAAATAAAAAATGTTCTGTGTACATGTGTATTCATGGTATTAGTCACCTTATTCTTTGCCGTCGAGCAGGCACAGCCATTTGAATCTTTTTGGCTCGAGACTTCCGGTCTCATTCACTTCCATTCATTTTTAGATGTTAGAAACTGCTCATTACGCTGCTTGATGTTGCAAACTGTTATTTTCTTATTATGTTATTCTATTTGGGCTGTATAGTCATGCAAACTTTTGTTTGTAGAGCGAGTAGTTTGACCGTTTTCTGCCTTTTATTATTCCCATTTATTTCTCCCATAGGTGACTGAATTGGAAGTTCTAAAACAATCGCGAAAACAGGCGCACTTCCACATTTTAGAATAAGGTCAATAGAAACAGGTCGCCTGTCAATCAATTTGGCTCCTACGTCACATTGCGGTGGGCCTCAAAATCATTGGGATTTGGGTTCTATTTTAACGTCAGGGTATTTTAAAAAGGAGACGTATTGCGTTTATATTAATATGACAGTGGACACGCTATACCTACACAAAGATGTCCAAACAGCTACCAAAAGTTGATTTTTATCAAAGGTGCCCTTTAATAATTTTTACAAATTTAAGTGGATTGAACATGTGAAACAATTAAGCTTTTTCCAAAAAAAAAAAAAAAAAACATAAAAATTGAGTTGTTTTAACTCATTTTAAATAAGTATTTTGAACAAGCCTCAAAACAATATTTTTAAGTCTACATTTGGTCTCTTTCTTGTATCTTTGATGGTTTTCTTCAAGATCATACTTCATGTTCAGGTCCTGTAACGCCGCTGGTTGACTTTGATTTTTACTTTTGCCTTCCCGGTGGATTCAAATATGCATTCTTATTTCACTCTGTATCTCAAAGTCCAGTGAAGGAGGCTGGCGTAGCATAGAAGAGCAGCTCAAAGACAAATCTCCGCCAAACCCAGTCTGAGCATAATGTGTGGCTACAGAGATATAGCCCCAGGTCCTGATTTTAAACTATACTCCTGTCAGAATGAAGCTGCTGTTTTCTTCTTCTGCTGCCTTAGTTGTGCAAACTACTGAATTCCTCCTTGCTGCCCGTGTAGTTAATCTGCTCACTTGTCATGACAACTGCTCTGCTTTACTCTGAGAAAGGCCCATTTTCCTCCCTCGTTCTTTCTTTCTCTCTTTTGCAGCCTTTTAATACCCCATTTCTGTGTGTGTGTGTGTGTGTGTGTGTGTGTGTGTGTGTGTGTGTGTGTGTGTGTGTGTGTGTGTGTGTGTGTGTGTGTGAGTAAGCATTGTGTTAGTAAGCATTTCTCCAAAGGATCTGAGAACATGAGCTTTCAAATGAGAAACATGTTGGGTTAAGGTCCTGTTCTGGCAAATGAAACACACTTATGTTATTGGATTTTGCAGTTTATTTTATCAGAATTGAGTTCTGTCATAATTTATTCGCACTTGTGTTAACTTACATTTCTTTTTATGTCTTTTGTGTGAGCTATTATACACTGTAAAAATTGCTGTTTTAAATTGGGTTGACTCAAATAAACTTTTCTAATTATCTCAACTTACATCAATCAAACTATAAGTTCGAGCAACATAAATAATTTGCTGTCATGTTTTTTGACATACAATTTTTTTCAATGTAAGTATATTCACTGTAAAAAAAAAATCCTGGTTGCCTTAAATTAACCTTATGAATCCATTAAACTTATGTTAAACTAATGTAAAACAGCTTGCATAACTTATAAAATTAAGTTAGAATATGATTAACTTTAATAAGTTACAATGAACTAAAAACATATACTGTCATGACTAATGGGTCATATGATTTTTTCACAGTGTTAGTGTATGAGAAATAAAACCTGTAGGAACAAATGAAGGATGGAAAAAAGGAAGGAAGGAGGGAAGGAAGGACACACACAAAATGCCTTTTTTTAAAATGTTAAAATGTTTAATGCAAATGTTTAACTTAGTAACACATATAACACAATAACACATATTATTTTTCCATCTTTGAAGCTGAATTAAGATACAGTTATTAAAGCACCATTAATAACAAACCATCCAGCAACTAATAGTTGTCTAATTTAACAATCTTTACATCTATGTCTTAATTAGGTACATCTGTCCAACTGCTCGTTTATGCAAGTTTATAAACAGCCAATCACATGGCAGCAACTCAATGCATTTACGCATGTAGAAATGGTTAAGACAATCTGCTGTAGTGTGAACTGAGCCTCAGAATGAGGAAGTAAGGTGATTTAAGGGACTTTGAACGTGGTATGGTTGTTGGTGCCAGACAGGCTGGTCTGAGTATTTCAGAAACTGCTGATCTACTGGGATTTTCACACATGATCATCTCCAAGATTTACAAAGAAGGGTCCTAAAAAGAGAAAATATCCAGTGAGCGGCAATTCTGAAGGCAAAAGGCGGTCCAACCCAGTACTGATAAGATTAACTTAATTAAGTGGCCATTGAGTGTACATATGTCACTAATTATATAATTGTTCAAAAATTTGAAATAATACGATTTTTACAAACATTTTAATAATTATTTGTCTAATGACAAAGCAGACATTGTTAGAGTATCATTTATTATTGGTGCTCAGTTATTACTAAATGCAGGTTTTTCTTGCTAAACATTTTGTGGTGCTTTTTTTTGGGTGGGGGGAGTGGGGGGGGGTATGTCTGTATCTGTATATGGTAAAAATAGAAAATTTTGGGCGGGAAATATTGGAAAACTTGTTTAAAACAAAATGGCATTGGTCTTTACCCTCCTTGTTAGAGCAA
This sequence comes from Danio rerio, assembly GCF_052040795.2. Taxonomy (NCBI): domain Eukaryota; kingdom Metazoa; phylum Chordata; class Actinopteri; order Cypriniformes; family Danionidae; genus Danio; species Danio rerio. Next base: position 6,843,536 of record NC_141026.1, read on the forward strand.
CTATCTACCATACAAAGAATCACAGATTCAATCCCAGCTCAGGCCAGGTTGGGTGCAGTAGGACCAGTGAGGTGGGGGCTTGTCCGGGATGGTAGTGAGGTTTAGGGGGGTGAGTATCACCTAGTGAAGTGCTATGCAGGCAAACCTCACAACTCTGACCTCAAAAGGTGCTCTAGCGACAGACGCTACACTGCAAAAAATGCTTTTCTTACTTAGATTTTTTTGTCTTGTTTCTAGTCCAAATATCTAAAAACTCTTAAATCAAGAAGAATTTTTTAGACATGCAAAACATACTGCCTTGTTTTAAGATATAATATGCCAAAATTAGGTGAGTTTTCCCTTAAAACAAGCAAACTAATCTGGCAATGGGGTAAGCAAAATAATCTTATGTCAAAAGGAAAGACAAGATTAATTTGCTTACCCCATTGGCAGATTATTTTGCTTGTTTCAAGGAAAAACTCCCTTAATGTTGGGATATTATTTCTGAAAACAAGACAATATATTTTGCTTGCCTAGAAAATGTTTCTTGATATAAGAATTTTTAGATGTTTGGACTAGAAACAAGACAAAAAATCTAAGTAAGAAATGCATTTTTTGCAGTGTAGAAGCCATAATCTTTAGACTCCTTGTTAAAACAACTGTCTTGCATACAAAAAACCGCCGGTTCGATCCCAACTCAGATGGGATTGGGTGTCGTAGGACTGGTGGGTTAAAATTATAAGGTTAAAACAGGTATTTTCTGAAGTTGTGTTTTTATACCTAAATTTGATACCTAATTTGATATTTTATACCAAAAAATGTTTATAGCAAAGAGCTTACACATACTGTTGGAATAACTATAGTTGATTACTAATTGATTAATTGATTATTCATTTATTAAATAATAAATAAATAAATGTAACCAATGGTCATACTGCATCCAACCCACTCTGAGCTGGGATCGAACCAGCGATTCTTTGTATGGGAATCGGTTGCTCTAACAAGGAGGCTAAAGACAATGGCCTCTTGCATCTGTCGCTAGAGCACCTTTAGAGGACAGAGTGAGCACTTTGTTAGCTGGCATCCGTTACACTCACCCCCCTAAACCGCACTCGTATACCAGACGAGTCTCCACATTTAACCAACCGGTCCTACTGCACACAAGACATGATGGGTAAGGGGCGATGGAGACAATTTGGCCAGGACACTCTTTACGAGAAATGCCATGGGATTTTTAATGACCACAGGTTTCTCGTTTCATCCGAAAGATGGTGATCACTGGCAGTATAGCGTCCCCTTCACTTTACTGGGGCATTAGGACTCACACAAACTGCAGATAGAGCACCCCCTGCTGGCCTCATCACTTTCAACAGCAACCTAGTTTTCCCATGTGGTCTCCCATCCAGGTACTGACCAGGTTCAGCCCTGCTTCGCTTCAGTGAGTAACTGGTATTGTGCTGTAGGGTGATATGGCTGTGGCTTTAAAAGCATCATAAAAACGTTCACAGGCTGTGCTGTGCTGGATTCAGTTTGTTTTGTTTTTCCACATACTGAGCAAAGTGTCATTAATTGTCAATTGGTACTTTACTATATTGCTAAAATTAGCTCTCTGGGTGCAGTACAGCGCCTACTAATTACCGCTTTACCTTACTAAACAGCTTTAAAAAAAAATCCAGCTATTCCACCTGACATTTTCCTTTCACCATTTCAAATGTGCCACGATTAAATGAATGTTTGTTGTGTTTCATGGTTAATTACCAAATAAAATGCAGAAATCAGGATGCTGCCCCTGAAACCCCTTAATTGCAGCATCTGCAGGAAATAGCAGACCATAACCGGTTATTTTCAATTATTGATGGATGGTGACCTTCAGAAGGGCATTTGTTTTATTTAGTCTACGTGGAAAGACTGGATCAGGTTTTTGTTTTACTTCAGTAACCCTTAAACAAACATGATTTTGCCAGGTGTCTTGTAGCATGCTGTACTCCTCATTAAGTGTGCAACCAGCAGCTAGACAATAAACAGAAGTTTACATAATCTCTAAACAGTCTTCATGCTTAATAATAAGATATTTGACTTACGAATTATGGACAATTGCCTGAGGACATGGATAATGGAGGATAAGAAGCTGTTGATCAATCTAGAAACATAACATTATAGATGTTATCTGGGTAATTTAGTTTAATAGACCGTGAGATTTGTTCTCTAAGGACCAGGGGTGTTTTCTCTGATAAGAAAATTGAAAAATAGATCAAGTAGCACAATTGTACATCTAGGCAAGAAAGAAAAAAAATGCTTTTCTGACTTAAAGTGTTTGCCTTGTTTCTTGTTTAAATATCTAGAAATTCCTAAAAATCAAGAAGAAGAAAAACACAAGCCAAAAACTACATAGGGGAAATAAGTATTGAACATGTTGTGTTGTTTTCCTGGTAATAATAATATTTCTAAAGGAGCTGTTGACTTGGAATTGAATCAGATGTTGATAAAAACCCAAACAATACAAACTGAAAAATGAGTTCTGTGTTATAACAATAAAACGACACAAGGAGAACTACTGAAACATATTTAATACTTTATCTAAATGGCTCTTTTTGGAGATGGCAGCTTAAAGACGCCTCTCATATGGAGAATAAAGTCACGGGCATTGCTCATGTATGTTATTTGTTTCCACAGACTTTAACAGAGTGTCAAAATCTTGATGGTTCTGTGGGTCGAGTCTATCAAATGAGTTCTTAATTTTTATGTTCTATTTGAATAAAATCAGGCGATTTGCTGGGCCATTCTACAGCTTTATTTTCTTTCTCTGAAAGCATTTGAGAGTTTTCTTGGCTGTGTGTGGGATCATTGTCTTGCAGAAATGTCCAGCCTGGTTTCTTCTTCATCATCCTGCTAATGTAGATGTTGAACTGAAGCAACTAATCATAACTTACAATGACGAAGGGCAGAGGGTTTCTGAGTGCTGAGGAACTACTGAAAGATATCAGCTGCTTTCTGGGCTTTCTCTGCCTTTCTACACCTCCTTTTTTCATGTTTCCAATACTTTTCCCTTTGTCATTTCATTTTATTACATATAACATAGTCTGTAAACTAATTAGATTTGTTATATATATTCTTCTTCTTCTTCTTTGGCCTTAGTCTTGTATGGTTGCGGGGTCGGCTCTTTGGAACAAGCCATTTTAGACATGTCCATATGATAACGACTTTTTTTACACATTCATGCACTCATTCACTACATACAATTTAGCCTAACCAATTCACTTGCAGTATGTCTTTGGACTGTGGGGGAAACCGGAGCACAAGGAGGAAACCCACGTGAACTCAGGGAGAACATGCAAACTCCTCACAGATATGCCAACTGAGCCGAGGTTCATATATATATATATATATATATATATATATATATATATATATATATATATATATATATATATATATATATATGGATTTGTTTGGTTGTTACAAACATCTGGTGAAAATTTCAAGCCAACAGCACCCTTAGAAATATGTTTTCTGAGAAAAATTATGACATGTTTTTCATTAAAAACTATCAAAATAATCTGTTAAATATTATTATTTCATAGCAAAATAAAAGCTATTTATTTTGCTTACTCTATTGGAAGATTATGTTGCTAGTTATAAGGATAGACTTAATTTTGATTTATTATTTCTACAATCAAGAAATCGGTTGTTTACTCTTCATTTAAGACTTTTTCAATGTTTAAACTAGTAACAAGACAAGAAATCTAAGAATAATAAAAGCATTTTTGCAGTGTAAAAATATTAATTTAATTGAATGTATCTTTATTTCTATAGAACTTTTACAATGTAGATGAGTCAAAGCAGGTTACATTGAAGTTGTAGTAAATTAAAACTGTCAGTTCAGTTTTCAGAGTTCAAGTTCTGTTTAGATCAGTGTGAATTAATTTTCACTGCAGAAAGTCCAAACACTGAAGAGCAAATCCATCTATGCACAGCTCCACAAGTCCCAAACCAAGCAAGCCAGTGGCGAGGAACAAACTTCAGCAACTGACAAAAATTAAGTAAAAAAAGCCTTAAGAGAAACCAGGCTCTGTTGGGCACGACCATTTCTCCTCTAGCCAAACTTCTTATGCGGAGCTACAGTCTAAGCACTGAGTATCCCCAAGTGAAAATAGAGAACAAATAAATGAATTAGCGTATAACTGCTGTTCATAGTGTATTTAAACAAGAGATGTTAAATATCAATGCAAAAATGAAGTGCTATAAATGAAAATAGCAAACAAAATCTGCTTCATAAATATGAGAAATAAACCAAGAAACTGTGTGAACATCAAATACAAATAAATCTTTTATAGTCGTAATATTAAATGGGTCTTATTATGCTTTTTCACTTTCTACTTCCTTTAGTGTTGCTGTTTGAGCATGAAAAAGATCTGCAAAGTTACAAAGCACACAGTCACTCCAAAGGCAGTTCTTTTCAGTACGTTCTGTTTTCTAAACTCCCTCAGAGACTTTGATTTCAGTCCTATGCTTTCTTCTTCTAGGGATTTACATGTCAGAAAATCTCAAATTTCAATAATTTACACACCCCAGGGAATTGAACTTGGTTGTGTTGTGTTAGTAGTGTGTTGTCGTCAGGTTTCACAAATCTAATATGCTGATACACATGTGATTTCTTTCCCAACTATTTAAATCAACACAGGCTCATTCTGAAAACGTATTCCTGCGGACGTTTCTGGAGACCGCAAATTATCTAGCCGGAGGTACGTCTGGCTGCATTGAATTGTTTTAAGCTAAAGCAACGGGTGGTATGACGCCGGACCTTTTGACGCTTACCGGCTGACCACTTACCTCCGCTTACTGGCTTTCCCACCACAACCAGTTTGTCCAGTTAGCTCGTCGTGTATGTCAGCGGACTTGAGACGCAGAGAGGAGTTGACCGCAGCGATGACAATGATGACTGGGTTAAAGTCCAGGGAAGAGCTGTTCCAGAAATCGGGTAAGACAAAAACAGAATCCAAAAATTTAAACAAACGAGTGAACAACAGGGTGACAATGTGGTAAAATCCGAAAAGGTGGTAAAAATCAGACGAGGGGTTTTCTTTGTCTGGACGGTGTTTTTAAACCATCGGTTGGGTTTAGGGTAGTAAGCATACGGGCGGGTCAATATGTCAAATTTGTTGAGTTTAGGGAAGGAAGAGGGTGGGTCAGTCGACTGGTCAGTCAATCATTCAGTCATTCAGTTGGACGACTTCGCCCTCCGTTTGGTTCACGTGAGAACAGCGCGGGTGGGAACGGCACCCGCGGCAGGCATTTGAGATTGAAAAAGCGCACACAGCGGCATTTCGCGGATTCGCAAAAACAAAAACTACAAAAAAAAAAAAAAAAACCTTCTCCCGGTATGAATTTCGATGTCTTCAGAAACATCTGCGGGACTGCGTTTTCAGAATGAGCCTGGGTTGATTTAAATTTACAGACAAAATAAGTGGGTGACATGGTGGCTCAGTGGTTAGCACTGTCGCCTCTTGGCAAGAAGGTCACTAGATGGGTCAATTGGTGTTTCTGTGTGGAGTTTGCATGTTCTCCCTGTGTTAGCATGGGTTTCCTCTGGGTGCTCCGGTTTCCAACACAGTCCAAAGACATGCACTGAAGGTGAATGGAATAAATTAAATTGGCCGTAGCGTATGGGTGTTTCCAAGTTCCCAGTTGGAAGGGCATCTGCTGCATAAAACATATGCTGGAATATTTATCAGTGGCGACCCCTGATAAATAAGGGACTAGGCCAAAGGAAAATGAATGAATGAATAGGAAATAAAGTATTTTCAGCAACATTCATAATTAAATGTAATACCTACTTATAGTGTTGTAGTAATTTAGTAGTGATTTTAGACACAAAGCTTGTGTTAACTGTCTCTTCTCGCACCACCTTAGAAGATAGCTGCTCATGTAATCAGTAGAAAGCAAGACAGTTCTCTCTATAGGTTTTTGGAACAAAACCACGGGGCTAAATATCTGTTGGAAAATCATTAAGATATTTGTACATATTCTTCATGATTGAGGGAACAATTTCTAGTCTAGTTTGCTTTGTAAAAAGTAACCACTGTTTCATTTTTAAAAATTCAGTCCAACCACAAACAGTAAATTGCCAGAGAAAATATGTTTTTAAATGGCCTTGAAAGTTGTTTACGGCACACAAAGAATTTCACCAAATTGTACTTTGCACCATTTTCCCCATCTTTTCTAAAAAAATAAAAATAAAAAACTCTTGAGGGTGAAAAGGGCACACAGTCTCTGAAGTATGCCTGTAAATTGGGACAGGGAATGGAACATTTTCTGGGCCTATAATAACTGAGTGTGTTAAATAACCTGAGGTAGGCAAACAGACTGCATCAGGACGGCCGGTGTGTTGTTTCCTCCCGGCCAAAAGTTCTCCTGCGGTCAGCTGGGGCCTCGAGGGTCCTCCTGGCTCAGCAATCCCACAGGTTTAATACATAGTTCCCAATTAACTACCAGTCTAACAACCGGACTGCTGAGGAACAGGCTGAAATGTGTGTGAGCTTTCAGTTCTTTAATTTAGACTATCAGAGAACTGGCCCTTGAGGGACCCTCAAACTCCTCTGTGGAAATCTCAGATATGGGAAAGGAGAAAATTTGAACTTTGCTGATTTCTCTCCCTCTCTCTCATGCTTCCTTCCTTCCTAAACCCATTTGGTGACAAAATCAGGCATTGTGGGGGTAATAAATTTGACTTTGTCCTGGGGTTTTATAGTGGATTGCTAAATACACACACACACACACACACACATATATATATGTGTGTGTGTGTGTATGTGTGTATATATATATATATGCTAACGACAGCTTAAATTGCACCGTGTCATTTCAGGATAAGTTTTACAGCAAGTTTTTTGTGATGTTTTACAGTTTCTCATACAGTTCTTCATTAAAGCAATGGCTAACACAAGCATCACATGTGTTATTGCTCAGAAAATGCGATGAATTCTTTATTCAGCAAGGTCAAACTAAATTAATTTTTAAAAAAGAAAGAGGCACGCATAACTAGTAAGCATTGTTTCTTTTGTGCAAGTGAAAAGGCTTAAGGTAAAGCCAAAATTTATGAAATGCTCACAAGACAGCAATACAATGTTTCAGCATTGCAGTCTACCTGGAGTTGACTATAGAAGTACAAAGTGTCTGATTCTTTGCAATGTAAAGAATACTGGAACATGCTTAATCAGAAATTTTGTCATTAGTTATCATAAATCAGGTAAACACTGTTAGCATTATCTCACCCCTTGCTGTTATCTGAGTCACTAGATAAGTATAATCTAATTGTCATATACTTGATGTGTGCAATAAAATTGCAGATTAGCTATGTCTGTAATAACTTACACTCACCAATCACTTTATTAGGAACACCTGTCCAACTGCTCGTTTACACAAATTTCTGATCAGCCAATCACATGGCAGCAACTCAATGCATTTAGGCATGTAGAAATGGTCAAAACGATCTGCTGCAGTTCAAACTGGGCATCAGAATGGGGAAGAAAGGGGATTTAAGATACTTTGAACGTGGTATGGTTGTTGGTGCCAGACAAGCTGGTCTGAGATTTTTAGAAACTGCCAATCTACTGGGATTTTCACACACAATCATTTCTAGGGTTTACAGAGAATGGTCTGAAGAAGAGAAAATATCCAGTGAGCGGCAGTTCTGTGGGCGCAAGTGCCTCGCTGATGCCATAGGTCAGAGAAGAATGGCCAGACTGGTTCCAGCTGATAGAAAGGCAACAGTAACTCAAGTAACCATTCGTTGATGGTGTACAGAAGAGCATCTCTGAATGCACAACACATCCAACCTAGAGGCAGATGGGCTACAGCAGCAGAAGACCACACCGAGTGCCACTCCTGTCAGCTAAGAACAGAAAACTGAGGCAATAATTTGCACAGGCTTACCAAAATTGGACAATAGAATATTGAAAAAACTTTGCCTGTTTTGATGAGTTTCAATTTCTGCTGCACAATTTGGATGGTAGGGTCAGAATTTGGCATCAACAACATGAAAGTTTGGATTCATTCTGCCTTGTATCCATGGTTCAGGCTGCTGGTGGTGGTGTAATGGTGTGGGGACATTTTCTTGGCGGACTTTGGGCCCATTAATACTAATTGAGCCTACTTGAGTATTGTTGCTGACCATGTCCATCCCTTTATGACCACAGTGTACCAATCTTCAGATGACTTCTTCCAGCAGGATAACGTGACATGTCATAAAGCAGGAATCATCTCAGAATGGTTTCTTGAACATGACAATAAGTTCATTGTACTCAAATTGCCTCCACAGTCACCCGATCTGAATCCAATAGAGCACCTGTGGGATGTGGTGGAATGGGAGATTCACATCATGGATGCGCAGCCGACAAATCTGCAGCAACTGCATGATGCTATCATGTCAATATGGACCAAAATCTTCCCAGGACCTTGTTGAATCTTAAAGGATTAAGGCAGTTCTGAAGGCAAAAGGGGGTCCAAGTAAAGTGTACCTAATAAAGTGGCAAGTGAGTGTATATATTATGTGCACATGTTCTAATGTTCGTAGAGCAAAAGCCCACTTCCCATTAAACATAAAGCATGTAATGCAAAGCTGATCATTTAGAGTGTTTCTTGACATCAGATCAGCATATTAGAATGTTTTGTAGGATCATGAGATACTTAGAGAAATGCTGTCAAAATATTAGGCTGTGCACAAATAAGCTCTTATATATATAAGATTATATATATAAAGCAATATTTTGGGCAGCACTGTGGCTCAGTGGGTTGCACTGTTGCCTCACAGCAAGAAGGTCGCTGGTTCGAGTCCTAGCTGGACCAGTTGGCATTTCTGTGTGAAGTTTGCATGTTCTCCCTGTGTTTGTGTAGGTTTCCTACAGGTGCTCAGGTTTCCCCCACTTCTCAGACTTGCACTATAGGTGAATTGAATAAACTAAACTGGTAGTGTGCAAGAGTGTATGGGTGTTTCTTAGTATCGGCTTGCGGGCATCTGCTGGGTAAAACATGTAATATTTGGTGGTTCATTCCGCTGTGGTGACCCCTGATAAATAAGGGACTAAGCTGAAGAAAAATCAATGAATAAAAAGTAATATATCAATATATTTAGCTTTTCTCCTGCTGAAAGCCAACAATAAATGTGTTGTTTTTTCTGTAATTTGACATGTATTTATGAGAAAAAGAGAATATTCAATAAGGAGAAATGTGGGGCGAGACTTAATTTTATCCATTAGGAATTAAATGGATTGTGAAAAGTGGCCGTTACAATGCAGAATCGAACCAGGCTGAATGCAAATCCTTTTAGAGGCCGAGCACATTAATACATTTTGATTACAGATTAGACATTTTCCTAATTTAGAATGTGCATTCAAACTAAACAGGACCGGTTTTTAATTTTGTTTTGACTTTAATTCTAGGGCTCAGTTACGACTGCATTTGCTGTGACTTTCGTCATTTGGAAAAAGAAGCTAAATCTTGACATCCATGGCCCCCATTTGCATCAGTTCCGATCTTTCTGCTCAAAAACCGCAAATTTGTCACCACTTCTGTTCCTCCAGCCTTTCAAAAGAGTCTCTGAGTCACAGTGTGAGGAAAAAGAGAGGCTCTGTGTTCATTTGAGGTTCACGGGTCTCACAGAACCAGCACATGGCTCGGCTTTGCATCCCAATTTTTCTGTTATATTTATAGAGCGTTCGCGACTCTGGATCTACAGAGGCAGAGAGCATGCACATTCTCCCCTGGCATGAGTCTGTATGAAGGGTGAGCTCCATCTGCTCCTGAAGGATCTGCTGTAATCAGGTGGTGAGAGAACGGCCTCTCCTTCCCCACTCATCTCTGATGCACTCAGTGGGACAAGAGCTGTGCCTGGGCAGGTCCTATTAATGTCAGCTAGCCTCGGAAAGAAGATGAGAAGCGCAAACACACAATTATTTGTGTGTACATAGTGGAAAAGATGCGTCTCCCACAAATGAACTAGGTTAGGGGATTGTAAAGCGCACACCATGCACAAATCTACTTACTGTGTGTGCCTGTCACTGCAAATGTAATTTAGGTGAACCAAATGACATCTTGTGAACTATTGTTTGCCCCTATGAGACCGGCATGTTGTGTATGTGTGTGCCTGTGTGTGTGCATTCGCATGCGTTTTAAAAGCTCCTAACCCATTTCACTCCCTAAACAAATCATGCCCGGCCAAGTGCTTAGAGAACTGGAGGAAAAAAAAAATCAATCAGGCAATTATCTTGATTCATCCCGCCATGTCCCAGAGTCCCTTTCTGTACTGAGAAAAGGCACAAAGAAACATTTTGTTGAGTTGAACATCATATTGGCCATCAGTAATGGGTAATGCTGAAGTGCAGACAAACAGAGAGAGAGAGGGAGAGATGGGGGAAAATGGCTGAAATGCTGGCTGTTGTTAAGGGTTATATAAAGTCTCAAATAAAATGAACAATTAATTCAATTTCAGATATTTATGTTATATTGTTTAATAGAAAAGTTTTTTTTTTTTTTATCTGATGTAGCTTGTGCAGTTTTCAACCTTTGCCAAAGCTGGCAAGTAACAGCTTTAAAGTTTGCATGAACCGGAAGCTGTAATCACTTATTTTGTTCCGCATTGTGATGTAGTTCCTAAAGAAACTGAATATTAAATGAAAAAAACCAGTGGGTGTGGCTTGTGTTTTTTTTTTTTTTACTGCAAGCTGATTGGAAGAAGTAAAGTTTCATTCAGAAACCTTTATTTCTGGGTGTGTATGTTAGCCATGCTCAATACCCAAGACAGTTGCAGACATACCAAAATGAGAATAGTCATTCCCGGGTGAGAGTGTCGTGATTTGCGGGAGATTGCAGGAGTTCTGCTATGTAAATCATTTAAAGAGTGTTTAAGGGGGGGTGAAGAGTGAAGAGGGATCCTGTGGTGAGGGGTGAGTAGGGTGACTTATTCAAGTACCGGGAGGGAGACGTGCAATTTCCTGGAGATTATCACTCGTTTGCGGGCATCCAGGAGTCTTCTGCAAATGCATTGAACTTGCTTTAGAACTTACATTAGAACTTGCGTTAGACTTGGGATGTCTGCAGATGTAATGTGAGAATTTACCTGAAAAGAAACAGGAAGTGCATTTTCAGATTTTAGTTTTAGATTATAAGGGCAAATTATTTTATTTTTCTTAATGACATGCACAGATTAATTGTTTACCGCAAAACTAGCAATGTGAGCTGATTGGAAGAAGTAAAGTTTCATTCAGAAACCTTTATTTCTGGGTGTGTATGTTAGCCATGCTCAATACCTCAGACAGATGCAGACTACCCAAGTTGAGAATAGTCATTCCCGGATGAGAGTGTTGTGATTTGTGGAAGGTTGCAGGAGTTCTGCTCTGTAAAACATTTGAAGAGTGGTGGTGGGGTGACGTATGTGAAGACTTGGGGGGGGTGTTGACAGAGTGTGCGTGACGTGTCTGAAGAGTGAGGAGGGATCTGGCAGTGAGGGGTAAGTAGGGTGACTTATCTGAGGACCGGAAGGGAGACGCGCAATTTCCGGGAGATAATTTTCGGGAGATTGAATACCACAAAACTAGCAATGTAAGCTAACAAAATCATATGGTTAGTTCTGATTTGGCTAAGACTTTGTATAAGCCAGACATACCAAGTATGAATTCCATGTGATTACCAGGTATCATATTACACTGTATGGGAATATCATATGCGATGTTCTGTAAAGCCAAAGCTCATGATTCATGTGCTCACACTGTACAGTCTGTACAGTAAACACTGAGCTCTACTCAATTGGTTCGTAGCTATGATTCAACTCTGTCATTCCCTCATGAGGGCCAAACATGTATACCATGTCAGGAAATTTAGAAAAATATTAGCAGAAATGTAATTCCTTAAAAAATAGTGGAAATGGGGATAGAGAATAAGGGAATTTGGCCAGGACACCAGCATTACATCCCTACTCTTGACAAGAGCCATGGGAGTTTTAATGACCACAGAGTCAAAACCTCCGTTTAATGTCTCATCCAAGACATTTGGATGTGATATGAACATTTATAAATCTACACTTTGTATTATATCATCTTTTCATCAAATTACAAAACTTAATAAATAATATTAATTACTGCTTATGCTTTCCCAGAAATAGGTTCCAGCTGGAAGGGCACCCGCTGCATAAAACATACGCTGGATAAGTTGGCGGTTAATTCCGCTGTGCAGACCCCAGATTAATAAAGGAACTAAGCCGAAAGAAAATGAATGAATGCACGGTATTTGTAATGCAATGTCTATGGACGGGACAGCAATTTTGATGTTGTTCTCTCTTCTGGCTGCCGTTATCAGTCACACACTATTTTTCTAAATATTGTGGAGTTTTTCTTTTATAATTTGAGCAAATAGGAATCCAAAAAAAAAAATCTATCCCTAATTGAAACGGTAACAGTAAACATTACCATGAAAATCTTAATAAAGGCATAAAGATTCTCAGAGAACGTGTTCTGTGTTCTCGCTGTCTCCAGAGTTTGTTCTTCCCAGGTAACTTGGCAAGATCAGTCTCCACAAGAATGCAAGTCTGTTCTTAGCGTTCTTATAATTAAGAAACAGCCCAGGTGTGTCTTATTGGGGTTGGATTTAAAATCTGCAAGACACCGGCCCTACAGGACCAAATTTAGGCACCCCTGGATTACAGCCTAAACCTGTGCTGTTATTCATTCATTCATTTTCTTGTCAGCTTAGTCCCTTTAGTAATCCAGGGTCGCGACAGCGGAATGAACCGCCAACTTATTCAGCAAGTTTTTACGCAGCAGATGCCCTTCCAGCCGCAACCCATCTCTGGGAAACATCCACACACGCATTCACACACACACTCAAATACTACGGATAATTTAGCCTACCTAATTCACCTGTACCACATGTCTTTGGACTGTGGGGGAAACCGGGGCACCCAGAGGAAACCCACGCGAAGGCAGGGAGAATGTGCAAACTCCACACAGAAAAACCAACTGAGCCTAGGTTCGAACCAGCGACCTTCTTGCTGTGAGGCGACAGCACTACCTACTGTGCCACTGCCTCGCCCCCTGTGCTGTTAGTTGACTCCAATTCCCTCCTCCAGAGACTGGTATCCTCTGCAAAACCTACAGCACATCCAAACCTCCTGTCTTGGCAAAACTGGAATAATACGTAAATATAAATAAGTCAGAAGCTGATGTTTTATATTCATCAACCAGTACCTTCCACTGCAAATATTTCATAGGCACTGTTTCATTTTCTGCTCTCTGCACATCCTGTAATGTTCTTTAATCCTTGCCTGATAACTATACCACACAGATGAGTTTTTCAGCATGTGATTTGTGCTTATTACCAAGAACTAGCATACACATATATTCCAAGCGCACCTTAATGTCCTAAGGGTTTATTGTTGGCGGAGATAGTTGGATCCCCAAGCCCCCCTATGGATTTGGCTACTGGTGTTGAGCGAGTGCATTAGCAGGTGAGGCATCCCATCTCTGCATGTATCTGGCTGTAAAACGAAATTCAGCACAGGCCTTATCAGCTGCACGCTGGATGTTGACCGGATGCTACAGGACTGCGGCATCTTTAGACCCCTTTTCTTCCTGCCAAGAGACTCCCAGAGCTGATCAATACTCTTATGCTTTTTCCCCAAGATTATAGCATTCCCAGATATCAAATCTTTGTAAGGGGGCTTGCTTTTTTTAGGCTACGAAACACCCCCGACGGTGCGGCTAAAATGATTCATTGCACATATAAAGGGGACAGCCCTCTAATATTAATCACTGCAGATAGAGGGCAAAAAGATAATTGGTTGCAAAGGCAAACTTATGGGGAGGGGACATCAGGGAGACACTATCTTTAGTCAGAGATAGAGGCGAGAGCATCGAGCGAAAACAAGCTGGATTATCAACAGATGGGGTGCAGAACTTGCTTTTATTGCACCTTGGCTCTGCGTTTATCATTGCTGGATGTGCAGAGGTTAAGTGGATTATAAAGGGCTGTTCACATTGACAATGGTTTAATCTATATAGGTGGTGGCTGGTTGAAGTTCCTTAGCTGGTGAATGGTAGGCGCCAAACACTTTTAGAAATAGATAGGTACAGTACAAAAGCTGTCACTGGAGCAGTACCTTTTTAAAAGGTATATTTTGTAAATAAAGCATAGGTGTCAAACTCAGATCCTGGATGGCTGCAGCTCTGCACAATTTAGTTACAACCCAAATTGAACACACCTGATTGAGTCCTTCAGGCTTGATTGAAACCTACAGGTCAAGCTGCGGTCACACTGGACTTCACACATTCATACGTATGCAAATGCATCAGACCGGAAACGCAGGCTTGTGCGTCAAGTTTCACAGATCGATGCGTTGGAAAGTTTAAGCTTGGTGAATTCTGACCTGCGAAATCTCATTACTTGAGTGCATGAGACCACTCAAGGATCAAACCATGACCTCTCTGGACAGAAATTTAAAACATGGACCAATCGCTTGCTTTTTTGTCTAATCATCTTGTTTAATCCCGCCCCTTTTCGCAGAGACAAAAGACACAATTTTGCAAGCTCAAACTCTAGCGTGATCGCAGCTTTAGTGTGTTGTTGCAGGATTGGAACTAAACTGTGCAGGGCTAAGGCCCTCCAGGAACTGAGTTTGACACCCCTGAGCTAAAGAGTCTATTACGGGAACTTAAAGTTACAGTATGTTAGTACCTGAAAAATACAGTAGTGTACCTTAGTAGTGCCTTAGTACTGTAGTGTACCAAAAATATAGGTACAAATATTTGTATCCATTATGGACCCTTTCAGGTGCAAAAATATAACTTTTTTAATTCCTATAGCATGTCTTTGGACTGTGGGGAAAACTGGAGCACCCAAAGGAAACCCACGCGAACACAGAAAGAACATGCAAACTCCACACAGAAATGCCCTCTGACCCAGCTGGCACTCAAACCAGAGACCTTCTTGCTGTGAGATGCAATTGTGGCCCCCATGATATAAGCCTATAGAAATAAACGTCAAAGATACTAAGTACTTTAAGTACATGCATCTCTGCTTAAGAAAGTTTTGATATTTTGTACTGAAAAAAAAGAAAAGAAAAAAAAACATAATGAGCAAAATATGTCATTTTTATTTGCAATTTAGTGCACACAGATTCACAATCATGTCAATGTTGATTTGCAGGCAGAAAATAAAATATGTTCTGATTATAATGAGTGGATTTTGCCATGTCAACTGTTTTCCTGAAAAAAAATTATTTAAAAAAAAATTATTTTAAAAATATTAAATAAATATTTTATTTCAAAAATAACTAAGGATTGGAGAATTTGATTTGGAATCGCTTGCCTTGTTCAAACAGCAGACAGCTTTTCATGGATCAGTTGAAAACGTGAGTTGAAAAATCATTTTTGAATTTATTGAAAAATAGATAAAAGTAGAAAAGCAAAAGTAAAGAGATGAACAATAAAATAAAAAGTGTCATAAACTCAAATAAATGTCTGTGATTGGTTAATTTGGTTGGTTTGATTTGATTTGATTTGATTTGATTTGATTTGATTTTGTTTGATTTGATTTGATTTGATTTGATTTGATTTGATTTGATTTGATTTTGTTTGATTTGATTTGATTTGATTTGATTTGATTTGATTTGATTTGATTTGATTTGATTTGATTTGATTTGATTTGGTTGAGTTGAGTTGAGTTGAGTTGGTTGGTTGGTTGGCTGTATTAAATTGAATTGAATTGAATTGAAATGATTGGATTTGATTTGAATTTATTTGGTTGGTTAGTTGGTTGAATTAAATTGAATTGAATTGAATTGATTTGATTTGATTTGATTTGATTTGATTTGATTTGATTTGGTTGGTTGGTTGGTTGGTTGGTTGATTGAATTTAATTGGTTGGTTGGTTTGAATTGATTTGAGTTGGTTGGTTAATTGGTTAGTTTGAATTGATATAAGTTGGTTGGTTGGTTGGTTGGTTGGTTGGTGGGTTGGCTGATCGATTTGTTTGGTTGGTTGGTTGGTTGGTTTGGTTGATTTGATTGATTGATTGCTTGATTGATTAATTGATTGATCCTTTTAGGGCCTTTTTTAGGTAATTTATCCATTTATTCACCCATTTATCAGTCACCTTGACATTGCCTGAGAATCTTTTTTTTTTTTCCTTTAAGTATTTTTGCAGAGTGTCTTCCAAAAAGTGAGTGACATGTTCTTTTTTTCCCTAAATTTTGGCTTACCATTCTTTTAACCTTGTTCATCTCCCTGCTCAGCTAACAGCATTAAGGCGGTTCTCCTCTTGTCTAAGCATTCGTTTCTTTCTTTAGGATAAAAAAGGAGCTTCTGATTTAGGAGTTTGAAACCGCCATTGTTACAAGAATAACCTAAATGACCTTGCCCAGACATCACAACGGCTATTTGACAAGTATGATGAAACAAGACAGAAGGATGAGGAGAACACCTGTGGAGCCGAGAGGAAATAACAAGAACTGGAAATGACAGCTCTGGTCAATCAAACGCTGGTAAATTAGACAGAGACCCGTACAAGCACACAGTATGGGACAGCTAGTTTCGTTACGGAGCACTGACCCAACCGATGGGGACGGGAGATCACACTAAACCCCATGTAGAGGGACTTTTAAGCACTTGTAATTCATCTCACTGTGTGTTCTGTGTCAGATGAACAGTGTCTTACTTGCTTTTCCATTCCTGGAAAAGACGTGATGTGGAGACAATAGAGTATAAGAGCAGACTCCCCACAGCAGTTTGACACCGAAGTCACGCTTCTAAATGCCTGAATGTCATTGCATTATATCATAAAATATCAAATCAAGTGGCATGATGCTTGACCTTTTTCTCATTTTGTAGTGACTTTTAAGCAGCTGGTTTCAAAGGTGATGTTTAATGGATGTATGAAGTCATGCAGGTGTCCTACAGACTAACCATTTAACATTTAATCAAATGAATGACATCAAATTAATGATGGTTTTATAGGAGATATGCTATACAAGACAGAGATAAAAAAGTATCTACACATTAATAAAGTTAGCGGTAAAAGAAACTGATGGACTCTACCAATGGACTTTAATATATATATACACAAGAGTTCTGTCTGGTCCTTTAATCTGATTGGATAATAGCCATGTGATAATGTTAACTGGTAAGTGACATTCTAAGCCGATCTCTCTCTTTTGTATGTTGTAGTGCTGTATTCATAACATAGTCTGGTAGTGGTTTTAGTAGTAGTAACAGTAATAGTAACAAGTATATGCTCTACTTTGGCTTTTTCGGGGGTTGATTATTGTGATATCCCGATAGTAACATAGGCTCATTCTGAAAACGTAACTTTTATAAATTTCTGGAGATCACAAATTATGTCGCCAGAAGTATGTATGGCTGCATTTTGTCTTTAAAATGAACGCTACTGGCAGTAGGAAGCCATTCCTTTTTGCGCTACTAGCTGAACTCTTACCTTTGTATGGACAGCTTTCCCACGGTTACCAGTTTGTCCAGTTAGCTCGCCATGTACGTCGGTGGACTTAACGCAGTTCGAGTGCAGTAAAGAAAGGTTCCAGAAAGCAGGTAAGACAAAAACAGAATCAACAAAATAAAATAAACAAGTAAATAACAGGGTGAGAATGTGGTTAAATCTGAAAATGTGGTAAAAATTAGGCGGGGGCTTTTCTTTTTCTTGATTGCTTTTTAAAATTGTCAGTTGAATTTAGGCTAGTGGGTGGGCAGGTCAATCTGTGCTTTTAAAAACTCTTTTGGTTGGATTTAAGGAAGGAGGAGGTTGGGTCAGTTGATCGGTCAGTCAGTCATTTAGTCAGTTGACAGCAGCCTCTGGTGGATCTACGTGAGAACAAAAAATACAAAAACGATTAGGCTCCTGACACGTATTTTGCAGTCTCCAGAAATGTATATACAGGTACGTTTTCAGAATGAGCCTTGGATGTCCGATTGCAACAGAGAAATCCTGGAAAATGTTTCGTGACTGATGGCATTAATTGACTAGTCAGCCTTATAATCTTAAAATGTGAGCAAAATCACCTGTTTTGTCATCACTTCAAACATTACGCTAGAGAATCATTCCAATACTTGCTGTAAAGTGACGTTTGTGAAGAAGCAACGGTTTCTGCTGTTTTGACATCAGCTGCAGATGTAAATAAATGGTGGAAGAAAGTAATTCCTTGTACAAAAGTATTTTTAGACACTCCATGTTTGATTTTCTTTGTTCTACACTCTATTATGTCATCAAACTGTTGTATAAATGCAATATCACACTTGTAGCACTGCAATATGGCTGTATATCATCACTGGTGGGACACTTAGCCTGTGGCCTTACACTAGGGCCAATATACAGCCATATCGCACTGCTACAAGTGTGATATTGCTATTACATACATATATATATATATATATATATATATATATATATATATATATATATATATATATAGATAGATAGATAGATAGATAGATAGATAGATAGATAGATAGATAGATAGATAGATAGATAGATAGATAGATAGATAGATAGATAGATATTATCAATCAGTATTTGCATGTATTTGGTCTATATAATTATTTTTATATACATTTTATATACAAATATACAATACACATTACATTACATTTTTAATTCTACTACATTTGCATGTGTTAATTTCACATTCAAGATAATTCTATCACAATTAATACATTTTAAATCAATTTTAAGATGATAAAAACAATGTTTATTAACATTTATGTCTCCACTCAAAGTTCAGTTCCTTATCCTGAGGGGAATATTTTAATAGGTCAGGCCAAAATGCTGTCCGGTTTTGTCTGTGAGGTTTTGTTAAATCCTCAAGAGAGGCTCTGGCGTCCTTCTGCCTTCCCAGCAAATTATCTTGAGAGGATTACGCATCTTCCGCAATATGTCCCCATATTCCTCGGCCGCATAAAAATACACTCCGTAAACCTGTGTATTGGATTAAAGATTTCCCAGCCTGTGCTGCAATAATAGGGTGAGAACGAGAACACAATAAATGCCCCGGACGGCTGATGTAGGACGCCACATTTAAAATGCATTTGTTGCACGATTTCTCATGAATTCTGTTTTGAAGCCAGGCATTGGGGAAATAGTCCGGGAGCAGATTGCAAAAAAAGAAAAAAGAAAAAAAACTGAGCTTAACATTTTTTTTTTTTAAACATAATATTACATTGGAAAATCCCACTGTAACATCTGATTGTTGCTTGATCCAAGTATGGGCTAAATATTGCAACTTTGCATTTTTTTCCCCCAAAAGAGCTCACTTGCAATTAAACAACTAATTGGTAGCATGTTTCTAGCATGAATAATCTAGAATTAGTATGTTGTTCGTATGTGTATAGTAGGAATTAGCATGTTGTTAATTTTTATAACATGAATCTGCAAGTATGTTGCTAGCATGTTCAAGTAGCATGTTGTTATCTGATTTATAGCACAATTTTATATTGTTAGCATGTTTCTTGCTTATTGCCAGCATATTTTATGATGAATTTGTATTTAGCTAGCACAATTTAATGTTGCTTATTTTTAGCATAATTTATAAGATGAAGTAAAATGATTCTAGCACAAATTAGCATTTTGCTACCAAGAATTCGGTTCTACTGTCTTCCTAGCATGAATTAGCATTGCTAACATGTTCTTGGTTAGTTACTACAGTAGAAGACTGACAGACAGACATAGTATTTTTAATATGAATTAGTATGTTGTTAGTATGTGTCTAGAACAGGTGTGACCAACCCTGTTCCTGGAGATCGACCTCCCTGCAGATTTCAGTCGCAACCCATATCAAATACACCTGCCTGTAATTATCAAGTGCTGTTCAGGTCCTAATTAATTGGTTCAGGTGTGTTTGATCAGGGTTGGAGCTGAACTTTGCAGGAAGGTCGATCTCCAGGAACAGGGTTGAGCACCACTGGTCTAGAAGGAGTTGTTCAATTTTTATCATTTATCATTATTTTAACTATTGCTAGCATGTATAAGCAGCATTTTGTCATCAGGTTTAATGTGCTATACATTATTACATTGTTAGCATGTTTGTTGAATGCCAGTGCATTTTTATGATGAATTTGTATTTAGCTAGCATAATTTATTGGATGAAGTAAAATTAGCATTTTGCTATCGTGAATTAGGTTCTACTGTCTTCCTAACATGAATTAGCATGTTGATAACATGTTCTAGGTTAGTTACAGTTGGAGACTGACTGACTGACTCACTCACTTACTCACTCACTCCCTCCGCACCTGGATTTGGGGATCCTCTGCCATTCCTTCTTGGAGATCTTCTCCAGTTCTGTCAGGTTGGATGGTAAACATTGGTGAACATCCATTGTAGGTCTCTCCCGAGATGCTCAATTAGGTTTAGGTCAGGTAGGTAGGTAGATAGATAGAGACAAACATACAGACAGAAAAACAGAACATCCATTTTAGGTCTCTCCAAAGGCGCTCAATTGGGTTTAAGAGACGGCTGGGCCATTCAAGAACAGCCACAGAGTTATTGTGAAGCCACTCCTTCGTTATTAGATGGACGGAGTTAGATATATTTAACTAAATAATTAAATAAACATAATATTGTACTATAAAATCTGTCAGAGCTTGATATAACCATAGACTAAAAATACTGCAGCAGCTTTGCCTTTGGAATTATCATCTTGTTTTGAAGACATTTTTAATACTTTTCCCCAAAACAGAGCTCACTTGCAACTGGATGTAGCAAAGTGTTCCCTTTGTGTGTCAGACATGACAAACTAATTATTAGTCATTGTGAGTTTTAGTGGGAGCAGATGGAAGCGGTTTGCTCCAGGAAGCACTGGAACGGCTCCCCTTGTGTGCTGCCGCCTTTTTTTTTTTTTTTTTTTTTTTTTGGAGTGTCACAGGAATAAGCCTCACAGGACGTTGTAAAAGAGAAACAACTGGGTGGCAATGATTTCCTGTAAGCACCATGTAAATGTCATAGTCTGACATATATTTACATGATGTCACATAAATCATTGAAACGGAATGTGCATATTAAATACATGACACAGCATCTGTGGTGAATCTACTGTAACTACTGTGATTCGACTACAAAACAAAGTTTGGCGGGATGTTCTTTCCTGTTGGATTTGGCTGCATAATGTTGTATACTGTACTTGCAACATACAGCACAGTGGAAGTCAGAATTATTAGCCTCCTGTAAATTCTTTCCCCAATTTCAGTTTAATGTAATTAATTTTTTTTTCAACACATTTCTAAACACAATGAGTTTTTAAATAATGGATTTCATTTATTTTTGCCATGATGACAATAAATAATATTTTACTAGATATTTTTGACACTTGTATTCAGCTTAAAATGGAATTTAAAGGCTTAACTTAGTTAATTAGGCAAGTTAGGGTAAGTAGGCAAGTCATTAGCTATGTTTCCATACACAGATGCAAATTAACTCTATGCGAAAAACTGGAATATCGCATAAAAGGCATGCAAATAAATCAGCGTTTCCATCCAAATATTCAAAAAGAACAAAATTGTAACTTTCTGATTAACTGGTGGCAAATACCAACAGTAAAAAACAAATTTGCTGCGGTAGTAGAAGAAATTCTTGCGTCTCAGAAGATGATTGCTGAAGTGCAATCAATGTGCGTTAGCGTTTAAAGGCCTGAGACGCAGAGCACAGGTGCTCTAAAGTTTTCTGGAAGTAATTAATAATATAATAACACTAATGCTGAAATGGTTAAGGTATTTTAGAATGACCAAAACAACATTTCAGATGTTTTACAATGTGCTCAGCCTGCTGTTTTTTTTCCATTCACACACATTTTTATAATCACATGATGTCTAAATCACATGACTTTTTTTAATGCACATACTGTAATTTGTTCAGTAAAAGTTTTACCCTCGTAGTTTATGCGTATCTTTTGTTATCGAATAAAAAGTTTATGCAACCAAGTTATGCACAGATGTTTTTATGTGCCTTTGCAAAATTTATGTGCTTCTAGGCATTTCCATCAATTTCTTTTTTTTTTTTTTTTTTTTTTTTTTTTTGCTTATCCAAAATGTGCATAAAAATAGGTTGATAGAAACATAGCTAATGTAAAACAGTGGTTTGTTCTGTAAACAATTGAAGAAATAATATTGACCTTAAATGGTTTTAAAATATTAAAAACTGCTTTTACTCTAGCTGAAATAAAAGAAACAAATATAGGAAATACTGTGAAAAATTCCTTGCTTTGTTAAGTATTATTTGGGAAATATTTGAAGAAGAAACAAAAGTTCACAGAAGGGCAAATAATTTTGACTTCGATTTTATACTGAGCATGACATGTTGTACTAAGTGATTGTTTACAGCAACCTAAATATAACCCAAAATTAGTTCATTCATTTTCCAGCTAGAACTTGAACCAGTGACCTTCTTGCTGCGAGGTGACAATGCTAAACACTGAGCCACCGTGCTGCCTATAACCCAATATGTACCATGTAAGTGTTGATTGTGTTCTATTTGTGCTTCAACAGTTTTGCTGTTTTGTACACAGCTATGTTTAGCACCCTTTGTCCATAGACAAGCATGCATTCTACTCCACAGAGCCCTCAGTGGTATCTGATGCTCCTCAGAGGAGGTTTCACATGTTCGGTAGTGATTAAGCTGGAATTTGGGCAAAATATCCAATAATCCAAAACGCCTCTCATAGATTCCCCACTGAGGTAAAGCACAGTCACTGAAGGAAAGGTGGGATGCCTTTTAAACATTCTCCAAATCCCGCTTCACACACACACACACACACACTGCCTAATACCGATACAAATGAGAACCGAACACATGATTTCAAGCTAATATGCAGCCATTGTCCAGTTGCCAATGTTTTGTGACAGGAATAGAGCAGCAGGCTTTGGCTTGAGAGAGACTGGCAAGTTCTATTGTTCGCTTATCTCTTTCCACAATTGGTCTTCATTTTTGTTTGAGTATGTTTCCTTTTTTCCTTCACCCGTTTCTCGAGGGAAACAAATAAACACCTGTAATTCATTCATTGAGAGGAAATCGCCTGCTCCTCCTTCTAAAATGTGCTTTTCAATTTGTATTGCTATGAATAGAAGCAAATTATGGAGCAGTCAGTAATTTATTTTAGATTCTAAGACTCTTTTGTATCATCTGTGGTATCATTGAGTTTGGTTTATTGACCGTCTGATGCATGTTGCACGTGGTACTGAGCTCCAATCACACTGCAGCAACCTTTATTAGTCAGCTGACAAACAAAATGTTAATAAAGTTCTTTTGTGAAAGAACTGATCACTAAAGAGTTCTCCAGGTAAACATGCTCTAATTTACATTTGGTCTAATTGAGCAATAAAACGAGGAAGCATCGGGAAATATTAAATTAGCAACTAACTTAGCTAACTGGACAAACTGGTAACAGCAGGAATGCCGCCATTGGGATGTATGTAGTCAACTGGTAAGCATGAAAAGGAACAGCTTCATACCGCCGCGTAGCGTTCATTTTAATGACGAAATGCCACTATACGTACTTCTGGCTACATAACTCGCGATCTCCAGAAACGTATAGAGGGGGACATTTTCAGAATGGGCCTGTGTTGGTTATATTCAATTCAAGTTTATTTGTTTAGAGCTTTTCACAGTAATTATTGTTTCAAAGCTGCTCTACAAAAGGTGAACTTTATTGCATTACAAGCAAACTGGAAAAAGTTAAGGTTATTATTTATCATAGCTTTATTAGTCACTAATAACTAATTATCTAGTAACGTATCGCTTTTAACAGTTATTACATCTAATAATAGTTAACTTACAGCTTTATAATATAAGGGGATGTCCTTGTGTACATTGTGTTTAATGAAGTGTACTTGTGTTTTATGTGTTCATACAGTATACTCAATGCCTTTGAATAACAACCTGCGGATTACTTGCAGGATGACTGATGTACAAAATTATTTCTGCTCAATACTGACAGCAAAGCTTTGTGTCGCTTTATGATGAGACATGAAATCCATCGACTTTTTTTTCTTGGCTGTGGTTGCTCACATTCGATATCGTCTTTGTTTTGTGCCAATTGATCCGATTGAAGTTCATCGCAAGGTGAGGCCTACACAACCAATTAACGGCATAGTCAGGGAGGAATCTGTTTTATTGACCTTTTTTTGTCAAGATACAGGACATCGTCTGCAGATCCATTTAAGTTTAGACCAGGAAAGGTGGTGTGGGTGATTTGATAAGCGTGTTTAATTCGGGTGACTTTCCATGTACGGCAAACCCAAAATGACCTCCGTCACTTTGGCTGCTTGAAGAACTGAAGCTTTATTCTGAATGCACGTTAATGATCCTATCAGGGGGTAAACATTGAATACGTTCACCAAAGACTTAAAATATTTTAACACAGCAAAGCACATAAGAACATTAATTTCAAGTTGGTGAAATTGTAAATGCATGCTACAGGTTTCATTATAAATGAAAATGCTTTATTTGTTAAATTAAAATTCCGATGAAATTAACTTCTCGCTGTGTATCTGAAGTATAGTTTACTTAAAGGGATAGTTCACCCAATAATGAACATTTACCCACTACTGACTACTACTTGGACCGGAGGTGTGCAAACTCGATCTTGTGTCAGTGTCCTGCAAAGTTTAGCTCGAACTTGCTTTTGCCAGTATGTTTCTAGCATACCTACAGGCCCGGATTGGCTAATCTGGAGGAACGGGAGAATTCCCGGTGGGCTGGTTCATTTTTTGGCCATAAGGGCCGGTGTCCCTAGCTGCTTGCACTCTCTTTTTTCATTTATGTATTTATTTGACCATAGTTTCACTCTTTTTATTCATTATTTTGTCGCAGCGCCGCTCTTTTTATTTATAATCTCGCTGCCCCGTGAGCAAAATGCAGCCTGCAGGTTAATGATGATGTAACCATCATTCGACCCCAAACAGCAGCACCTGGTGAATGTACTATAACGAATAGTTAATAGTAATAAATATTACACCTGCTCAATGAAAATGAGATGATTAGAAATTTAAAAAGGGGTGAAAAGTTAAGCGATTGTGGTCCAGTGTTCAGCATATTGTGTTACGACCCTGCCAACCCGAGTTCGAATCTCACCTAATTTATTTATTTATTTATTTATTTATTTATTTATTTATTTATTTATTTATTATTTTTATTTATTTATTTATTTATTTATTTATTTATTTATTTATTTATTTATTTATTTATTTATTTATTTTTATTTTTATTTATTTATTTATTTATTTATTTATTTATTTATTTGTTTAGTTAATTAGTTATTTATTTATTTTTCATTTTTAGTGGTAAGAAATAATACTGTTTGGGTTACTTATGTGGGTGTACATATTTTATTTTTATTTTTTGTGTGACCACCGTTACAAAGGGCTTGATATCTATAAAGAATTTTGCACAGAATATAGATAATGCAGGAAAGGACATTGGATGTTTTAAAGAATAGTGTTGGAGATTTAGTTACCCTTTAATAGCTACCTTACCCTTTAATGTTCTAAAGCACCTGTTTCCTTGAAAAAGACGTACATGGTAGTGTCATTATTAACTGAATTGTAAATGATGTTATTTTAATATAGTCAGTCATGAATTGTGGTGGGCCGGTCTAAGGCTTGAAACTCCAGGGCTGAAAAGGAGTCCCACTCCGGCCCTGCTTACCTAGAAAGAGCTTGATTAGTTGGGTCAGGTGTCTTTATTTGGGGTTGGAGCTAAAATCTGCAAGACAACGGCCCTCCAGGACTGAGTTTGGCCACTACTGAAGTAAAGAGTCAGTGAATTAAAATGAGTTTTCAGTTTAGGGTGAATTATTGTTAGGTTAGATTTAGGTCGTGACGTCATGTGACCAAAATTCAATCCCAGCGTTTAAGGACAATGTAGCTTTGACATCCAATAACAACCTCAAATGATTTGGTTGATTTTAGGTTGTGATGGAAAGTGACCAAAATTCCACGTCAAGCCAACATCTTAATCTAACATCATATTGACGTCAAATTATAATGTGTCAAACCTTCCGTGTTATTAATCCCTTACTTGTTAAATTATTTTATTTTTTAGCATTAAGTTAGGATTGTTGGATGTAGGCCTATCTAAAAAAAAGCTTCCACCCACTCCCACTGGTCTGGATCAAGAAAGTGCTAAAAGCATATTTCACATATTGCTTTTGAACGCTGTAAGCAACTGTCAACAAAATTATGCCATGGTTGCAGTTTTTCTTTTAGACAGGTAATTACATGCTTTTGATTTGTTTCTGATAGATTTTGTTAAAGCAATGATGTATTTAGCCTCCAGTTGTGTAAACCCTGGCCCTAAAAAAAATAAACGTTTACATTGACTTTTATAGTAATGCTGTCTGCCTTGTAATGTTGAGAACAAGACACAACGTAACTGCGTACCATTGTTTTAATTGTATGTTCATGTGAAAATATATGATTATTAAATCAAATATAAAATGCCTACTAAATTATAGGAATAAATCTGAAATTTTGTTTGTTGCTCCATATATTTTGCTGCAATTTGCAGATGACACATCCAAAAGAGAGTGCTGTTTGTCATTTGAATCACCTGTTTGCTAAACCACAAGGCCCAAACCCAACCAGCAGCATCATGAAAACTACAACATACATATGTAAGCGACAGTACAAAACTACTACATACGAAAAGTGATTCATTCATTCATTTTATTTTCGGCTTAGTCCCTTTATAAACCATGGGTTGCCACAGCAGAATGAACCGCCAACTTATCCAGCATATGTTTTACTCAGCAGATGCCTTGCCTGTAACAACCCATCTAAGGGAAACACACACACAGTCACTCACACACACACACACTCATACACTCATACACTATGGTCGATTTTAGCATACCCAATTCACCTGTACCACAAGTCTTTGGACTTGGGAAACCGAAGCACCCGAAGGAAACCCACACAAACACGGGGAGAACATGCAAACTCCTCACAGAAATGCCAACTGACCCAGCCGAGGCTCGAACCAGCAACCTTCTTGCTGTAAGGTGTATGTGCTACCCACTGCACGACCGCGTCGCCCGAAAAGTGACTCAGCAAAACCAGTTTTGTGTTTTATGGGTATATTTTGGAAATAGCCAAAAATACATTGCATGAGTAAAAAAATCTAAATTATAGATTCATCTTTTAAGCCAAAAATCATTAGAACATTAGGTAAACATTACGTTTCATGCAGATGTTTTGTAAATGTTCTTCTGTAAATATATCAAATCTAGAGTTTTGATTAGTAATGTGCTTTGCTACAAATTAATTTATACTTTATCTTTGAAGGTGATTTTCTTAATATTTAGATTTTTGGAACCCTCTGATTTAAAATTTCATATTGTTGCAACTTACTTGTAAATAGTTGTGTTTAATATTGTAACTCTGGGGATCCCTAAACTTTGTGGGCCCTTAGAATGGTCCTAATTTTTCCCGTTAGCGGCAGCCTTGAGGCCGCTCAACATTGGCTCAAATATCGATAATGCAACTTTAAAAAAAAATAAAAACAAATAAACTGCCTTGCCTGGATAAAGGCAAGATTGAAGAAAAATTCTGGATATTTGTGTTGGGTCAAATATGGACAAACCCAACATAACTATCCAGCATTTTTTATGGTGTACATTAGTGCTGGGCCGTTATCGGCTATCAACTTTCACCTTGATATTTTAGCTCGGATGTATACCTGACCAGTGAGCCATCTGACAAAAAAAGTGCCCTTCTGAATCTAGTCAGCAGGATGCCTGACTTTAACTGCAGTTCGGCAGTTTCACTTTATCTCATTTCATTCAAATCCCCCTGACAAACTGAGGTATTCGACGCAAATAAGGAGTAAGGACTGGTCAGAGTGTTATGGAATTTACTAGCACACGCCAAATGGAAAGAAAAAAAACTTCCGCATTTTTGTGTGTGTGTGTGTGTGTGTCTGTGTGTGTGTGTGTGTGTGTGTGTGTGTGTGTGTGTGTGTGTGTGTGTGTGTGTGTGTGTGTGTGCGGTCCTTCACTGACAGCCGTGTGTGTGGATCTTGTCGGAAAATGGAACGAAAAGTCCTACATGACAGTAATAGTTTGATTGCGGTGTTTACTTCAATACTGCCACTAATATATGCATACTCCACATGACTTCATTCCATTTCTGTTTAGTTTAGTTATGACTTTAGTGAGATTAAGGTGATCACAAATCGGTTATGTAGGCCTACAGTTCAAAATTCATGTTTACTCAATAAACAGTTAGTAAACACAAGCACATCTTATTGAATATTATTTATTTTCCTATTTATCATAGTTGAACAGTTTCTCAAGCAGTTTGTGATGCATTATGGAAACAGGAGATGAGCCCCTGGTCTAATGCGCAACCTGGCTTGAGAAACCCGTTCTCAAATACTTATTATATGGGGGAGCACACATATTCTGAATGCCTTTAGCAGAATTCAAATGAGCCATTTTAATCTAGATTAATTCCGAGATTAATCTAGATTAAAAATATTAATCCATGCCCACCTATAATTTTTATTAATATATTAATATTTTTAATAGTTTAAAGTGATATATTATCTCAACTGGTGTTTTCTATTATGGTACAAAAATATTGCCAGTACATTTTCTGTTATTTTACAGACGTATTTCTCTATATTTTATCTCTTATACATTATATCATTTCAAACTACTAAAATGTCGATAAAAGTCACTTTGTTAAACTGTAGAGTTGAATTTTCAACATCAAAAGTCTACAGAGCAGAGATTAACATCCCATAATGCAATTCACAATCATAAATAAACAGAAAACACTTGTGAATCACAAAATACGGAAACGTAAATATTTTTTTTACAGTTCAGGCATGATTAGTCAAAAACCTTTTATTTTTTTTACATTTTTGATGCTTCTATGTGCCATTTCTTACATTATTTACAAAGTTTCTAGCAATTATTGAAGGAGATTCAGAATGTTGATAAATATTATTTTAAGATGGCAATGAGATGCCAATAATATGCAATAATGCATATAGTAAATAAATACAGACAATAAATAATCCATAAACTCGCATAAAACTGGCTTGCGTATACTTCCCGCAGTAAACATTGACTTTATGAGGGCTGTATTGCTATTACCATCTGTCTCTTGCTTTATGCATCTCTGACTCACAGCTGGATGCCGTACTCATTGGTGAGGGAACGACAAAGAAATATTTGATTGACATCCGCAGCTGTCAAGCTTTGGGACCACTAATGGATTCCAGGTCCAGGCTGAGAGAAGCACGCATACAGGAGAGCAGGAACTGTAGTGAGGGATTCTGGCCTACACCCCTCCAGCACCCTGCATTCAGCTTCAAGCCATACGCTGATGGGCTCGCTAAATTGCAGGGCTTTTTTTTACTCTTACAACAGTTTAACAATGGTTACCTACAATTGCATCAGCATGTCTTGAGGCTAAAAACCCTATATACATGAGCATCTTGTGCATGCGGTTCTCCTCTGGCGCTTTGGAGTAAAAAAAAAACGGTGGCTGTGATTTGTTTTGTGGCTGCCCAATAAAAAGTGATTGCCATAGGAGATTCATTAAAAACGCTAATCAATGCAGAGTGCCTTTATAGTGATGGTGCAGACACTGAACGATTCTAAATTATAAATGATCTAATTATAAAAGGTCCTGATTTATAAAAAGTAAGGCCCCAAAAAAGCATTCGGACAGATTTACTAACAGCTTGCACTAATGCTAATTCGGTTCTGGCATTTAAAAAAAAAAAAAAAAAGTACTTTCTGGAATTTCTAAAGACAAAAAAAGTGATGAAAATGTGTGGGCCTTTTTTTAAATGCATTTGTCTTTCCCTTCATTACTTTTTTTTTTTCAGATTTAGGATATATTGTGTGTCTTTACAAAGTGTCATTACCAACTACTGGCATTGCAAGGACAATACAGCATTTTTGTGTGAGGGAGGGAATGTTCTGAAAATGTCTATGAATTATTTGGATTTTTTTCTAGCCAGAAAGGTTGTTTTAACAAAAAATACTGTAGTATATGTAGGAAAAAAGGAATTTATTTTTGTTACTTTTGTGTCTATTTTTTATTAGAAAAATGTTTAGACTAATAACATATTAATCAATCTTTTTCTTCTGTATAATAGCACATGTTGACCTGACACACTTGCGCTTTTTCACTGTGCTGCGTACTTTTAGAGAAACTGCTGACCAGAGGGAATATATTAAAGAATAAATTTAGCGTTTGTTCCAGACTTCTGTCTGGACATGTCACAAGTTGTCATGACGCTTGTAGAAGTTGTGAAATATATTAAAGATGCACGTAATTGTTCAGTTCTGGTATGCAGAGAAGGGTTGCAGAAAGAGGAAGTATGTCTGGGGGTACAAGAGCAAAAGGACTGCAGAATGACTGATAAGTGACGTCAAGCCAAAACTTCACCTGTTAATATCAGTTGTGTATATATGCTGGAATCAGGAAATGTATGTTAGTTGCGAACCTCTTGAATGTAATTCTTGTATTGCATTGGGGTAACGTAACCCAGAGCTCTGTCATCGAATTATTCAGTTGTATCTAAATAATTACTAATATTTTTGGCATTGAAGAAAACACTCTCCAGACCTTTTCTTACTGAACACGCATGGAATTGACTTGATATTCCAACATATTAATGTAATGTTAAGCCTGTCAAATCTATTCAAAATCACAAAAACAATATTAATAATAGGTAATTACGCTATAAAAATAATACAATATTTATTAGTTCATTAATTTTCTTTCGGCTTAGTGCCTGATTTATCAGGGGTCGCCACAGTCAGAGTCCTTTTAAGGCAAGTCATTTCACTTGGCAGCTATCTTTGAAACACCTCTCAGGCAGTATGCTCGGGCATTCTGTCTGAATGGGGAAACATCAAATACTTTAAAACTGTTTGCCGTGCTTACGATTACATTTTTAACAAAAACCATTCCATAAGTTTAGTTTCTAAACATCCAAATCAAACAAAATCTTGATATTTTCAGGTTGCCCAAGCTAATGCTCATGCACACTCGAAAAGAACTAGATCACGACACCAACCTCATTTATGGTCGTTTTACACATTATTATGCTCTGAATAATGATTGTCTGATCACACTTCTTTTCTGAAGTAATTCACAACTTGATCTTGATGGTGTATCTTCTCCAGAAATTGACAGTTTGTGGGCGTTTGAGTAATTGCTGTCATGTGATGTGCGTTTGACAGGACGGATTGCACCTTGCATTCATTTTATAAAAATTACAAAACCAAAAAACCTTTGCCAAGTGCACTTATTATTATTATATACTATATATTATATATTACATTATTATTATTATTATTTAAAAGTACAGATTTCAAGCTTTATCTGGATATATTTCTTATGTCTGTGAAGCAAGTAGTTGCTGGGATTCTTATGCAAAAGCTCACCTCTGGTCCAAGCTTTTCCCCCGGAAGAACGCCAGTCTATAGCAATCCATAATTGGCTCCTGCACTAGTAGGCGGGGCTTCATTCGCCACATTGACCGTTACACTTTTCCCCATTCAAAACTATAAATGTGACATATCTTGTGTATTCGTTAGTCTTTAATGAATTATTATTTACTGTTATAATTTCCCAGCAGGCACATAACATCATAAGATGTTAATATTAGGTTAGATTTAGGTCGTAATGTCAGATGACCAAAATTCAATCTGTAGCCAGCGTCTAAGGACAATATCATTTTGACGTCCATCATCGACCCCAAATGACGTTGATGTTTGGTTGATTTTAGGTTGTGTTGGAAAGGGACTAAAATCCAGTGTCGAGCCAATATTTTAAACCAGGGGGCACCATTCATGTTCCTGGAGGTTCGGTGCACTGCATGGTTTACCTCAACACACCTTCCTGGGTGTTTTAAGTATACCTAGTAAGACCTTGATTAGCTTGTTCTGGTGTTTGATTAGGGTTGGAGCTAAAATCTGCAGGACATGGGACCTCCAAGAACAAGTTTGGTGACTCCCGTTCTAAACCAATGTCATATTGACAACGATATTTTGAAATGTCAAATACTGACATTTATTCATCAGATATGGCAACCAAAATGCAACATCTGATAGACGTCATAGCGTCCACACAACTTCAAGCTGTAACATCATTAAATGTTGATATTTGGTTGATTTTAAGTTGGATGTTGGTCATGACGTCAGCCTGACATTGGATTCTGACATTAACCCGATTTTCATTTCCTAACAAATTGCAATGTCCCTATGACGTTGGGGTACAATGTTAATCTGACATCATGTTGACATCCTGTGCCTGCTGGGATTATTCTGTGGGCGAGTAATAAAAAAGAGAAACTTTTTTCTATTATATGATCAGAGGCACACAGTAAAGGAAGATATATAAGACAATTTTTAAAAGTACCTTTAAAATAGCCACCATGCAATATTCTGGGAATGTTATTTCATGGTTTCCCCAATGTTACTACTTCATTCATACTATTTTCCTTTGGCTTAGTTCCTTATTTATCAGGGGTCGCCACAAGCGGAATGAACTGCCAACTTGTCCAGCATATGTTATACAGTGGATGCCCATCCAGCTGAGCCAACATTCCATACACAACGTTACTACTTGTGTTTTTAAAAGAAAATAACAAATGGAAAGCAAACCTAGAGTTAGGAATACAATATGTCTCTTCAGGAATTTGCCTAATCCTGTATATTAGAATTTCCACAAATTAAGCTTAAAACAAGCATTTCTTAACCCATTTTGTGCTTGACTTTTTTCCCGCTCTTTTTGGTAGATTGCCATTGGTCATTATAGAAATGATCAGCCTGTGATTATGTTTTAAATTTAGTCATTGTGAGTATAAAACACCCCAAGCATTTTTTTCAAACGCACTGACATTTTTATGGTATTGCAGTTTCACACTAATCTGGCACTTAAAATTGTAAAGTGTCAGAGCATTTTGACACATAAAAGTAGCCAAACCTTTTGCATGCACACAAAAAAAGAAGCATAAAATCATTGCTGCTTATTTTAGCTAAAAACCACCCGCCTGACGGAAATATAAAGCAACCAACTGCTGTTTAGTTTCAATCATAGCCGTTAATTTTAGATTTTTATGTAACACATTTCAGTTCTCAGCTTGGTTGAGTCTTAATTTTGTACAGTTCAAGTTATGTTCTCATTAAAATCATAGTTTCCCAGTGATACCCTTATAAAACACAGACATTTTAATGCGATTACTCTTTATTACAGACATTTCCGTGATAATTGCTTTTCACATTATCTGCATTTAAGATGTTGTTTCACTCCAATAATTCCCTGTTTCTTCATTCTCTTTATATTAGTTTGTTACAACTATTAAATTCATTGTGTAAAGTTATCACCCCAACTGTAAATCTATTGGTGTGCTCCTATTAAAAATCCACTTAAAATAGTTGTAAATGTTACAGTTTCACCTCTTAGCCGGTTTTGATTTTGTTTAAATGATGCCCGGTTGATGTTTTGACACATTTGAGATGTGGACGTTTAAGCAGATG
Source organism: Danio rerio (assembly GCF_052040795.2). NCBI lineage: Eukaryota > Metazoa > Chordata > Actinopteri > Cypriniformes > Danionidae > Danio > Danio rerio. The sequence goes on from NC_141026.1 coordinate 6,877,059, forward strand.
AATTTGATACTCATAAAAAATGGTTCCTCCAAGCTATATACTTTTATATGTGGCTCTTTTATTTTAGCTTACTTTATTCCACTGCTGGTTTACGGAGCATCATTAAACAACCTGTCGGGCAGCTTGATTGGTTTGTGCTGCATATTAAACGATTTGGCTTTTACCAAACATGATCATGGGTTCTTATATTTAAAGCACACACAGTATTAATTTGAGAGGAGGAGTCCTTTAAATGATATTTACTGGATAGGGTAATGTATTGCATTGCTCACTGATAGCAATAAATCTCTCTTAAATGCATATCACAGTCACTGGACATGGATATCTATACAAACCTGTAGAATTATTTTCAAACTGTTTTCCAAAGTGATTTTCACTAAAACAAATAGAAAAGATGCAGATATCTCAGTGCCTATACAAAACAAACTCTATAACAAATATCTATATAAGTGCAATAATACAATTACAATTATATAAATTTACACTATAAAAAGTGGAAACTTAAACAAATTACTTTGACTTGTTACAATTAAATGAATTAAGTTAGACAAACTTAATTCATAACAGTTTTTAGTAATAAATTAAGTTAGTTGTTTAAGGTGTAACAGGTTTTAGTAAGTTATTTATGGCAAGAATAAGTATTGTTCACTATCAATAATAAGCAATACTTGTATTTGCCACAAGACATTAAAGTACTATTTTTATATTAAGAAGGGAAGGGAATTATTTTTACTTTCATAAAAGTACTTTTTACTATTATTATTATATTTTATTATTATTATCATGCATTGAATGATTTGTACTGTACTGTATGTACAGTTCCATTCTTGTTTTCTAAAATAAATTACTAAAACCTGTTACACCTAAAAGAACTCATTTATTTTTTACTGAAAACTGTTATGAATTAAGTTTGTCAAACTTAATTCATTTAATTGTAACAAGTCGAAGTAATTTGTTTAAGTTTACACTTTTTACAGTGTAGCTTGTTTGTCCTGCAGCGTTCATAAGTGCTCATAATAAAAAATTAGGGTTTGTTTGATGTCAGAGTACAGTACATTTTGCTGGTGTGAACTTCTTTTGGAATCTGGTGCACACCCATGAACAGTACCCGAGTCTGCCTGAAAGAGGTGGTCTAAGGTACAGTTCGTGCAAACTCTGGTATGGTTCACTTTTTATAAGAATGTAATCATACCAAACAATAGAAATGAACCGCCAACAGTACAACAAACTTTAGTTTTTATAACGTTAACTTGTGTGTATGTCTGTGTAGCACCTTGGTGACAAGCGGGACTGACCCAGTGCAAACAGTAATATTGTCTGCTTGTCTCCACCAAAATGGCTTTCGCAGACATCGTTTTGATAACAAAACTAAAAGGTTTAGTAAAATGCAATTGTCTCAATTTTGTCACTTTGCTTTCGTGGCCATTACCTAGCAACAGTTGTACACAAAACAGCAGCTTGATAATGCAAGCGTACCAGGGTTCAGAAAGAAAAAAAGACAATGTGAAAACAAACCAGCCGAGGGGGGACCCTGGAATCAATTGTAAAAGCACCCTAAGTGAATGTTTGCTTAAACAAAATAAAGTATTTTTTATCTTTTGGACAAAATGCGTGCTGTTTGCATTAAAGGGATAGTTAGAAATTTTAGAATAGAAATTTTGTCATCTTTTACTATTTACAACTTGGGAAAAAGGAAGATTGAGACTTCCATTAGTACCTGGGAAGAGCAGATGGAAAAGGAAAATGAAAGAAAACGCTCAAAGTACCAGGAGCTAGTAGAGAAGTGCCAGGAAGGGGGCTGGAAGACCCACTCTGAGCCAATAGAGGTGGGCTGTGGAGGGTTCACTCTGTAAAGTCTTCAACCAACTAGGCCTAGCAGTTTAGCAGCTAAGGGTGTGCTCACATCAGGCACAGTTGCCGTGAACCGTGCCGAAGTGCGATTCTCCCCTCTCCCCCGACAGCCTGCACTCATACTGCTTTGCCTTCCGAGCCTGAGCACGCTTACGTTATCGATGATGCGAATGTTCAGTTTAACAGGAAGAGAAGAGCTCTCACCTAGTACAGTGGCGATTGATTTAGTTATATCGTTTAGTGGCTTATGATACAGTGACACGCGGTCAAATATTTTGTCCAACAGATCAGCCACTTTTGACGCTTATAAATAATTATAAAAGTACTCATGCTTCAGATATTAGGTTTCCGGAAGGTGCAGCTGATGTGCAGTGAGGGGTTTGTGTCTTTAACAAACTATGACAGTTTGTGTTCATTGAAAAGTAAGAATGATTAATAAATCCATGTGAAACAGTCCATTTAAATTGATGCCACATCTTCAGTTTTTGGTTTAGACGTGCTTTGCACTCACACTCGAACCGCAATCTGACACACATCTTCTAACCCGGCCAGGGGAAGCCAACTGAACCATGCCTGGGCCTGATTCAGAGCACTCACACTTGTCAAACGAACCGGGAAATGTGACTGGACACAGTTCGGATAGTAAAGTGTGAGTACGCTCTAAGAAGAGGGCCATTAAATCTATATGTAAAGCTGCAGAGAAAGTTAGTAGATGGCCAGTAACTGTAAGAAACAGCAACGGGTGTGGCATGACATCACTTTGTTGCAGAGATGCTATTGGTTAAATGCCAGCAAAGTAGAACATGGATGCAGCTTGAAGCCTTTTAACAGAGTTATTGAATGTTAAAATAAGGAACGTCCTGGTTCTGTTTCTTCTCTTTTCATAATTCTTTTTACTCTATTATACAAGTATCGGATCGGGTTTTGGTAGATACTCAAAATTAATTAACTCTGACTCGAGGGCAAAAAAGCCTGATTGGGACATTCCTGGTGTTAACCACTGAGCCACTGTGTCATCATTATAAAGCATGATTAAAAGCAATACTGTTTATTTAAATATATAATTTTATGCAGAAACAAAATGTCAATTATATTTTGTTTCTAAAAAATAATAACTGCACAATTTTCTCTGAGATTCACCCAAAAATGCTATGATCCTACTAGAAATGCTGCTTGCTGACTTTGCACAAGCTGAAACAAAATAAAGAAGCTATATTTGTTTCTCATTTCTTTTTAAAATGCATAAATGTTTGCAGAATCTTATGATTTTCCTTAGTTCTCTGATGACTGTTTTCAAAGTAAGAAAAATGAGCCTTCGGGGATACAATGCGGTACAATGTCTAGAGCAGACTTGGAGTAGTGGGTTTGAGTGAACCACCAATGTGCTTTTGTGTGTGTGTCGTTTTTTTTTTTTTTTTTCGAACTAAACAAATGGACTAGAATTGTTTTCACTCTGCGTGGGTTGAAAACATCAATATTTAAGAGCAGCATATCATTTTACACTTAAAACCGCGCAATTATGCCTCCTCGCAGGATATTCGAGCACGCTGAATTACCACTGAAATAATGAATATTCAAACACCGTTCCAAGTTCTCAGCAGAGCACCTTGAAATTAACATCACAGCTCACAGTGGCTACATAAATTAAAAATTCATGTGCTTTTATTCTAGCCCATTAACATCCAGCAACTTCACATTGTGCCTCGGAAAGATCTGAAGCATGCAAACAAATTGGCTACACACACACACATACAGTACGTAGGCACTGTAACAAATGAGAAGTGACTGACACTGACCTCAGTAACTATAAATTACTAAAGGTGGAGTGGAAATACAAAAATGGTTTCCCCAGTGTGTACTACACACTCCAATCGCCTGTCACATTAGCCAGTGTTCAGGTCAGTTTTGTGCCTCTATGCACAACGTGCAACTTTTAAAGGGCTAGTTCACCCAAAACTAAAAAAAAATAAAACAATCCTGGTATTTTACTCACCCACAGGTCGTTCAAGATGTAAGTGGCTTTTTTTTCTTAAGTAAAACATTAAAGAAGTGTCTTCAGCTGAATCTGTGGTGCTTATTGATTCATATAGTTGATGTCAGAATTATTAGCCCCTATTTATTTTTCCCCAATTTCTGTTAAACAGATTTTTTTTCCAACGCATTTCTAAACATAGTACTTTTATTAACTCATTTCTAATAACTGATTTTTTTTTTTTATCTTTGCCATGATGACAGTACATAATATTTTTACTAGATATTTTTTGAAGATACTAGTATGCAGCTGACAGTGACATTTAAAGACTTATCTAGGTTATTAGGTAAGTTGGGGTAATTAGGCAAAAAAAAAATTATTATGGTTTGTTCTATAGACAATAAAAAATGGCTTAAAATGATATATGACACTTGATGCTGACAGCTAAAAAAAGTTTAAGAAAATTAAAACTGCAAGCATCTTGGGCATCTACATTGTCAGTAAATAGAATATACCAGTTGTTCACTGTAAAACGCCAAGAATAACATTGAAATAAAAATGCCATAATTTTCTCAGGGAAGGTATAGGATGTAGACAAAATTTATTTTGGAAGTATAAAACATCATAGCATTTATTCATTTATTCCTTCATTCATTTTCTTTTCGGCTTAGTCCCTTTATGGGAATTGTGCTTCCCACTGCGCCACCCTGACGCCCATAGCATTTATTTCTAAAGAAAAAAAAAAACTTTTGGTTTTGTTTGTAACAATTAGAAAATGACACTTTTTAAAATTCTTTTTCTTTAAATTCTGGAAAATTTTCTGTCTGTTCATAGATTTTTAGAACAAAAAATTATTTAGATTGGACTTTTAAATAATACAAGTGACGTGACAGGTGCAGCTCAAGAGTGCAAGTCTGAAGATGCAAGTTTAACTCTGCAGCCAGACCCTTCTCATAATCATGGCTCATAATGACACACTGAGGTCTTGTGAAGCAAAATGATCTGTCCGTTTAAGAAATTGAATCCACAACCTGGTCAAACAGTTTTGATTTCAGGTGATTTGATATGTGATTTTTACATATTAGTTGTACATTCGTTTTTTTCTGTAAGGGATGTGATTCATTCATTAATTTCTTTTTCGGCTTAGTCCCTTTATTAATTGGGGGTCGCCACAGTGGAATGAACCACCAACTTATCCAGCATATGTTTTATGCAACAGATGCTCTTCCAGCCGCAACCCAATACTGGGAAACACCCATACACTCTTGCATTCTCACATACACTATGGCTAATTTAGCATATTCAATTCACCAATAGCGCATGTCTTTGGATTGTTGGGAAAACCGGAGCACCCGGAGAAAACCCACAAGACACAGGGGGGGGACTACACACAGAAATGCCAATTGACCCAGCCTGGACTCGAACCAGCGACCCTCTCGCTGTGAGGCAATCATGCAACCCACTGCACCACCGTGACACCCCAGATATTAAGAGATATATGGCATAAATCAGTTACAGTATGTTGATTATTATATAATGATTATTAATGCTGATTTATAGAAAACCTATTCAAATGGTTTTGTGTTTGGGGAAACAGCATGTCATATTCCGCCTACACAGACAAACATGTTGGTCCATTTATGCACTTATAATTCCCATCATAATCACTGAAGCTATGCAATTAATCTCATACTTGGAATGTCTGTGCATTCCGGTGTTTATAAAGAGAGAAATCCTGAGAGCACAGAATCCAGTTACACTCAACAACACAAGTTGTTTAATCTCTGTTGTTAAAACTAATCTTGTATTGTTTGTGTATAAGCACTAAATAAATAAAAAAATTCAACATGCACGTATGTAAAATTAATACCACAAACTGCTACTTTTAATTTTTCTTCAAATTTAACCAAAAAAAAAAAAACATTAATTGATTTACTTTGATTATCATCTTAAATTTCTGATGCAATTTTGTTCATTTTATTTTGAATGGGTTATAATGTCATTAAACAGGACTAATAAACACATTTTTAGAAATGGCTTTTCTGTGTTCCTGAAACTTTAGTTTATGGTATATAAACAATAAAGCTTCAATAACATATTTAAAGTACAGTAGTGGGCGAGGCAGTGGCGCAGTAGGTAGTGCTTTCACTTCACAGCAAGAAGGTTGCTGGGTCACTGGTTTCGAGCCTCGGCTCAGTTGGCGTTTCTGTGTGGAGTTTGCATGTTCTCCCTGCGTTTGCGTGGGTTTCCTCCAGGTGCTCCAGTTTCCTACACAGTCCAAAGACATGCGGTACAGGTGAATTGGGTAGGCTATTGTCTGTAGTGTATGAGTGTGTGTGTGAATGTGTGTGTGGATGTATCCCAGAGATGGGTTGCGGCTGGAAGGGCATCCGCTGTGCAAAAACTTGCTGGATAAGTTGGCGGTTCATTCCGCTGCGGCGACCCCAGATTAATAAAGGGACTAAGCCGACAAGAAAATAAACAAATAAATTACAGTAGTGGCCTGAAAAATGTCCGGAGTCTATATTTACACAATAAATAGATTTTTTATTGACTAAATGGACAAACAAACTACAACTGAGTTTTAGGTTTTAGGAACAAAAAAAAATAAATAACTTGACTTCTAAGTGATTATTTGGTATCAGAAGTGGCTTATATGAAAGCCAAAAGCCTCTTACGCTTATTTTACCAAAATAAAATATGATCATGCCTTGAGTTTTATTTATTTAATTAGGACAATAAGGTCTGACTTTGCTGAAACAAAAGTCTTATAACTTAACAGAAATAATGTACAGTATAGCATGTACAGTCATGCTGCAATGGAAAAAAAAAATTATTGTCTATGACTACCATGAGCTTGGAGGACTGCATCCATAATGACTCAAATAACTGACTAAGTCATCTGGAATGGCAAAGAAAATGTTCTTGCAGGACTCCCAGAGTTCATCAAGATTCTATGGATTCATCTTCAATGCCTCCTCCTTCATCTTACACCAGACATGCTCAATAATGTTTATGTTTGGTGACTGGGATGGCCAATCTTGACCTTTGCTTTCAGGAACTTTGATGTGGAGGCTAAAGTATGAGAAGTAGCGCTATCCTGCTGAAGAATCCTGCAGATCTCTTGTACACTCACCGTACTGAATGTAACCCCAAACCATGACCTTTCCTTCACCAAACTTGACTGATTTTGTGAGAATCTTGGGTCCATGCAGGTACCAATAGGTCTTCAGCAGTACTTGTGATGATTGGGACGCAGTTCAGCAAATGATTCGTTGAAAAAACCAATGACACTTTTCCAAAATATCATCTAGAAGTCAAGTTATTATTTGTTGCTCTTACAACTGGGATCGACGACAAGACTTTTGTCAGGTGGTATAAGCTTGTCCATAACTTTCCAATTGTTGAAAAATGTCTTTAAAATGTGAGAGTTTTAGGTCCTTGTTTGTACATAGAAAGTGCCATATGCTCTCTCAACCCTCAGGGAGAATATATAGCTTGATAATGACACAGACTATACTATCACTGTATTGATTTTCCTCCTCAGCCTACTGTCTAATCAGTTTTATAAAGTTCCAGTTGTTCCACTGTTTTAATTAAGTGCCATCAAAGGTCAAGCTCCGGGGGTTTCTGCTCATTCACATTTCAACCCAAATGCGTAATTTCCTCTTTTTCTACTTGACTTAGTCGTCACCTTTGGGCATTGGGATTGGGTTAAGTTCAACGTTGGCTCATATTTCATATACTAAGTACAAGAATTACATTTAAAAAGCTTCAAAGGGAATTCATTGTGTGGTTTGGTTTGAGGCTGTTTAATTTACAGCTATTTTTTATCTACACTATCATGTCCAGTACTCTATGAATATTTCATTCTGGACCCTTGAAACAGATCTTATCGTTGAAATCCATTGCCTTTTTTCACACGGAATGTAAATTCAATTAAATGACAATTCATTTTATCGTATTGCTGACCAAATATGCCTGAACAATGTGGTTACAGTAATTTTACCATAGCAAAGCATATTTTAGAAACTCTGCTTCAAGCCTAAATAATACTTTTTTTTTTTTTACACAAGGTGCACCTCAAAAACTCTGAAGTATGTGATCCATCAAGATTCCTTTTCACTTTTCTGTTTTTCCAAGAAGTAATGTTGTTCACTTGAGCGTTTCAAAGCGTCCACAATTGAACAGGAGGGTAGAAGTGTTTAGTGATGAATCAAACCTGAACGAAACTGATCTTCCTAGAAACATTTGTGGCACAGACCAATCATTTCCCCCTCTCAGAAGTTAAAGAAGCAATTCGAAATGCAATTTTTGTTCAGTAAACAGCTCCTTTAAGCTTGCACAAGCCATGACGCTGTGTTAAAGATCAGTGGTGTTGAGGATTCAAACACCAGGGGTCCGTTCTTCGTACCTCGCTTAAATGATCTAAGATTATTTGGCAGATCCTGGATCTTTTAATCTTGATAACTGATCTCTCGCTAATTTGGTTCTTCAAACAAGTTCGCGAATCCGATTAGAATGTCTGGATGAACTGATCTGAGATCGCTGCGTGTGTTGTGAAGGACAGATCTATTGATCCTCGAAATCATGATCAGCAATGCAACGATTGGCTGACGGCACAGCAGCGTAATGACATCATCTGATTAATATTCAATTATCCATGTGAGCAAAATTACATCAAATTAGCAGTAAACGGCTTGTTAAATATGACACGCAAGAACTTTCCACATTTGTTGTGAGCTGCAGGCTTTACACTTTCATTTGTCAAGACAAGATTATTCATTATGTATTTCAATGCAAATCAATGTATTTAGTTCTACATTTAGAAAAGATTTTCTTTATTATTGTAGCAGTTTTTTAATCGGTGTAAAGAATAACTGGTTGTTTACAAAAGCATTTTCATATTGGTCAAGGCGTCTGCAACTTTTGTGAAGCTTCAAATCACTGGCATATTAACTATCAAAACATGTTTATGACTGCTGACATGTATTATTGCTTTAAAAAAAGTCACATATTGTGCATTTCTATTATACACAATTTGTACTAAAGCGATCTAAAAAGTTCATATCAATAAGTTTTCTCTTTGCACCAGATGGCAGTCTTTGTACTTTTTGTACTTTCATTTCGAGAGTGCAGATTGTATAGTCTACGTTTTATTAATATGTATAACTTTATTTATTTTATTAATGACTATAACTTTATATATATAGTTTAAAAATATGTACCATTTTCCCAAGTGTATATAACTACTACTGTAAGAAAATATCAGAATTCGGAACAAACTTTCTGTATTATCTTTGCTTGAACTGAGCCGATCTAATCCTGTTTATATGAATTGAACCTGCTCCCGATCAGGTTTGACCTAGCAGAACTGTTGCCATGACATCAATTCTCGGATCAGCTTTGAAGAACGAAACGATCCTGGATCGTGTCAAATCGTCAATATCCAAATCCAGCTAACTGAGTAATCCACGTACGAAGAACGGACCCCTGAGGTGAGTCATTTTGTTGTGGAAGCAGAAGTCAGAAGTAAGTTAAAGTCAGACTTATCAGAACATCTTAGGTTTACCGTGGCTGATCCAAAACCTAAGGCAGACTTTAAGGGGGTTTTATAAGTTTGAGCATGTAAATATTATAAGCAAAACGACAATGAGTCAGAGACTTTGTAACAATGAGGTTCCATTGGGTTAACGTGGAACAAATATTGATCAATGCATTGGAGTATTCAAGTATTTATTAACCCTATAGTTAAAGTCACAGTTGCAACTAATGTTGACAAGCATAGTTTGATTTTATTATTGATAAATAAAAGCTATAGAAGTATTGCTCATTATTAGTTCATGTTGATAAAGATATTAACTTATGGTAACACTTAATAATACTTAATAACTACACACTATAAATCATCTATTACCATTAGAAAATAGTGAATTCATTATTTGTTAAGCATTGATTCTACATTAATAGACGTTAGTAAGCTGTTTATAACTACATATACAACGGCTCTGATCTTGACTTATAATGTTACTGATTAATTTTACATGACTTAATTGAGCATTGCATTATTTACAAATCATTTAAATTTAAGAGTAGTTGGTGGCTTTTAGAATAATTTAGAATGAGTTAGTAAACGATTAATAAACTATTCAAATCAATGTATATATTGTTATTCAGGCATATAGTAATAGATAATTTGCGTGTTAATAAATGCTTTATTAATTCAACTAAATGCAGTTTTGTGACCTAATCTAAAGTGAGGACTGTTTATGCATTATAAATCCCTTATAAATGATAATTAAACGCTCAGTATAAAACGAACAATACATCTTTGCTATCTTATCTGAAAAGTAAAATCACTGTAAAGTGTAAACATTGCTGAATAACAGTAGTGTCAAATTATAACATAAAATTGGATAAACTATAGTAATTTAGCAATATTTCATGATATAACATTTTCATGTTATTTAGCGATCTTTAATCTGCACAGTAATTTTATTTTAGTTAAGATTGCAAGGATTTTTTTTTTCATTTAATGCCTTCAAATGAATAGACGAATTACCAATCGACGTCACACATGACGTCACACAGGTCCCCGGTTGCACAAAAAGACAGGCTGCAATAGCAAATATGCGGTAGGATGTGTGGTAGGATGCCAAATTCTTAACTTAACTAATAGTAAAACTTAACTTTTACCATACACCACACTGCTTTAATGCCACTTCTTTGGCTAAAAGGGAGCTGATAAGGGCCTAATTAGAAATGTTTCACTCTGCAATTCTCATGTTATATCAGGTAAGTTTACGCTATGCTGAATCATACACATTACTCGTTTTTGTTTGCAGCAATAATTTCAGCAAAAACAGTTACATATGCTTAATTCAACTGTGGACACTGAATGCTAAGAATGAAATGTGAAAGTGTAAGTTATTAAGGTAAAAAGTTATTTAAAGTTGGTTTTATATTCACACATTCATTCAGTGACAACTTGTGACACATGCCCTATATTGTTTACCACGGCATTTTGAATATTCAGTCTGAAATAACCTGAAAATGTGACTTGAAAACAACATTAACACTGTTTATTTGACTGTGAACAATGTTGTGCTTTGATAGTCATTGGCTGCTAAAATGATTTCGCCATTTAGAGTTTGCAAATAATACTTTTAAGAAATTATATTATTAAGGAGAAAGTCTAAATGTGCAAATATGTAATCAATTTTTTTCATCTTTGGATTCATATTCCATGCCTCCTCCTTCATCTTACCCCATACATGCTCAATAATGTTTGTATCTGGTGACTGGGCTGGCCAATCCTGGAGTATCTTGACCTTCTTTGCTTTAAGGAACTTTGAAGTACAGGCTGAAGGAGAAAGAGCGGTATCCTGCTAAAGAATGTGTCCTCTACTGTGGTTTGTAATGTAATTGGCAGCACAAATGTCTCGATACCTCAGGCTGTTGGTGTTGCAATCCGTCTTTCGCACGCCCCCATACTGAATGTAACCCCAAACCATGATTTTTCCTTTACCAAACTTGACAGATTTCTATATGAGAATCTTGGGTCCATGCGGGTTCCAATAGGTCATCTGCAGTATTGGGATGCAGTTTAACAGAAGATTCATCAGAAAAATCTACCTTCTGCCACTTTTCCAAATGATCAACTAGAAGTCAAGTTATTATTTGTTGCTCTTTTTTTTTGTCAGGTAGTGTACTTATTTAATATACATTCTTAAGCTTTTTTTAGGAACAAATTAATTGTTTTATGTTCAATCCACTTAAATTTGCAAAAACAAGTAAGCTAACTTAAATTGCATTGGGACATCATGAAGGAATTGTGTGGAACTCAGCATTATTTACAGTGTTTCTATCCTGCGGAATGTTCTTGAATGTGACTACTGTGTTGCATTTTCCAATCCCACATTTATTAAATAACTTTTCCACCGCAGCTGAAGTTCATTTCATTTTGTTCTGTGTGAACATCTGACCTATAAACGCTAACTACTATAGGGATCGCAGTGTGCAGACGGGAGCACCACTGAACAAAACTTTATGTAGGATACAGCAAGTTTTCTCCCCCTCCAGATCAGCATGCAACACAACATATGTTTTATATCGCTCGCATTAACACTTCCCTCCTGGTGCGCAACTTCATCTTAAAGTAATTTGCAGCTTTCCAACTGTTTCTGTATTTTAAAATAGATAAATGTATAATACTAATGAGAAACTTAACACACAAACATAAAATATGAAGCACTTTCATTTAGCATGGTGATCCATCGTAATCATTCGGCCTTTATGGGAAAACAATTCGATTGGAATCAGCGTGCATGGGCAATGGCATCATACATAAAACTCAAGAAACTTCTGTTTGGCCATGGATGGCGTCCAATAAATGATCTTAACATTGTAGACTCACCCCTGTGGGATTCCTCTGAAATCTGGTGTTTTTCTTCCCATGCATCTTAATAGGTCTCTTGGGCGTACGACCGTCATGTTGCAGGAATGGCAATGTCTTATGTCGCTGTACTGCTGGAAAAGAAAGAGGTGGGGGTGTAATTGAAGTTTCATTGCTGTTTTCCTTCTCGAGTTTTCACTGTTGCTCTTTTTTTTTTTTTTCCGCCTTTTCACAATCACTTCAATTTGCATTTTGCGTTGCATGTTTCTTCGGCTCAAAGCAGATCAGTGTGAAAATCTCCAAAATGAGGCAAAGCAGGTTAGACTTAACCTAAACCGCTCTTTTTAAATCAGCATTGAGAGTATCTTATAAGGCATTGCGTGCAGTCAAAAGCGCTATGTCGGCAGAAAAGGTTTTAAGGAAATGTGCAGGTATGTTTGTTTACAATGCTGAGAAATAAAGACTGCAGTATACTATTGTCTAATGCAATATCATGGCAGTTGGTAACTTTTTGATTTACTGGCTAATTAATATTCATTTTCATGATCTTATTTATACATTTTAATATGATTTCGGCTGCACGGTGGCGCAGTGGGTAGCACTGTCACCCCAAAGCAAGAAGGTTGCTGGTTCGAGCCTCAGCTGGGTAAGTTGGCATTTCTGTGCGGAGTTTGCATGTGTTCGCGTGGGTTTCCTCCGGGTGCTCTGGTTTCCCCTACAGTTCAAAGGCATGCGCATGTCAGGCCGTAGTGCATGTGTGTGAATGCAAGAGTGCATGGGTGTTTCCCAGTGTTAGATTTTGGCTGGAAGGGCATCTGCTGTGTAAAACATATGTTGGATAAGTTGGCGACTCATTGCGCTGTGCCAAGCCCTGTTTGAAAAAGACACTAAGCCAAAAAGAGAACGAACGAACGAGTTTACACTTAGCTGATGACTGGCGTTTGGCATACTTTGCTGAGACAGCCCTGAGCCCAGAAGATCCTTGAGCCCGGGGCTCCCTCCTGTTTCATCGGAAGAGAGGGGATTCTAAGCTGAGGTAGGTCTTGTGAGCTCCCCTTAATTCATTCGTTTAGCATATTCCTTGATTATCAGGGACTGTCATGGTGGAATGAACCACTGACTTTTCCTCAAATCCTGAAAAAAAGTGATCAAATCCTAAAATCGGTGATCTTTGATTGTTGCTTTGACATGTTCACAGACAGCCGTCTAGTGCCCGTTGTGATCAGATATTGCCTCCAATGAAGCTCTGGCAGTGTCAGAAGATTTCAGACACTTTCCTGCAGTGTGACAACATCTGTGATGAGCGTCAAGCCAAGAACCAATAGGAGCTCTGAATTTGATGAGGCATTACATGCGAAGATTCAAATGAAGCTGCGGTCACACTTGGCTTTTCCTCCCATAGACTTCCATTCATACGCACACGAATGCGTCAGACCAGAAAATTTTAAATGTCTAATCATCTTGTTTAAAACCGCCCCTTTTCGCAGAGCCGTATGACAGAATTTTTCAACCTCAAACTCTAATGTGACTGCAGCTTGACCATGGGGGAATGTCAAAACTGTTTTTTTTTCCTTCTGGTTTTATTATTGAGACATGTCGTGTGCAAAATTGCCGCTACAGATTGTTTACGTTTGCTGTGAGGTATCATTTCAGAACACAGGATAGTGAAAATGTCACGGGTGGATGACGTCAAACTCCGGGGACATTTTCTGTCGTGTTAGGTGCATCTTCTTTGTCGTTCAGTCTGACTTTATCACAGCTGAGGTCTTACAGTGTGACTTAAGAGCTATTTTCGTGCAGTCTGACATGCTACAATCGTTCAGAATTATAAAAAATAAATAAAAAGAAAAAAATAAAATAAAATCTGATTATTTATGTGTGTTTGGATTTGTCAGATTGGTAAATCATGTGATAGTTAATGTGGGACCAGCCGTGGTAAATCATAAGCACGTGATGCTCTCAAAATTAGTTTATAAATAAACTTCACTTGCTCATCCTCCAATGAAGGGTAGGGTTAAACTGCGGTCACACTGGGCTTTTCCTCCTATAGACTTCTATTAATACGCACGTGAATGCGTCAGACTGGAAACGCAGGGTCATGCGTCAAGTTTCACAGGTTGCTGCGGTGCAAAGTTCAATCTTGGTAAACTCTGACCTGCGAAATCGCATCACTTGACTCTGTGAGACCAATCGAGGATAAAAACATGACCTCTCTGGGCAGAAATAAAAAAAAATGGAGCAATCGCTTGCTTTTTTAAATGCCTAATAAGCTTGTTTATTCCCGCACCTTTTCGCAGCGCCGCACAACAGAATATCGTGCACACAAACTCTAATGTGACCGCAGCTTTAAAGTGGGGTTTGAAAATTGTACGTTTTCATACAAAAGAAATCTTATAAATTTGTTCAAATAAGCCATTTTTCTTACAATACATAGAATAGATATAATAAGACCAGGCTGTGTTGTTACTTTAGATTTTTTTTCTTGATTTTTACAACTCTACCAATCTATGTTTTCTGAAGTGTAAACCCTCACTTCTTACCATTTGCTAAAAAGCTGAAATACAAAGACAGTGAATGAATCTGTGCTCTGCAAGTTGCACTCAGTACCAATTTGAACATATGCTGAAAAGTCCTAATTAACAACATTTTCATTTCACACAACTCATTGTCTGTGGATTCTCTTTTCTTTTCTTTTTTTTCAATTAGCGACCCATACAACAACCCATTTTCAATACTTAAGTCACTCAGAACTCTTCACACAGTGAGCACAACAGCAGTTTATGTGGGCTGTACTTGGATCATTTATCATTGCTTTGGCACAAAATGAATTCAGTGACTACATCTTTCAATTTCATGAACTCCTTTTTCATTCAGACACAAACACCACCGAACGTAAACATGGACTGTGTAGCATATACTGCAGTGATTTGTAAGCCATTAAGGGTGCCATTCTTGTTTTGTCCAGACATTGTGCTAAAGAAAACGTCATACAATGCTGCCCCTGCAGAATCCTTGATGTTAAAACGGCATCAAAAAGTTTTAATTGATTTAATATCAAAGCATTGACTTTCATTTGACCTACAGACTAGTTCCTTTGATGTTCATTTAACCTAAGAAAGTCGTCACCTTGGAATTATAAGGTTCTATCTGCGTTCTGAATGATTTTGAGATATTGAGCTTCAAAGTTTTTGCTTTCCATAGCAGTGTGTTTGTAACATTTATATATATATATATATATATATATATATATATATATATATATATATATATATATATATATATATATATATATAAATATATATATATATATATATATAAATATATATATATATATATATTTTTTTTTTTTTTTTTTTTATAAAAAGTCTTAAAATGTGAACAACTTAAAATAACATCCTAAAATGTGAATAAGTTTTTAACAAGAATATGTCAATAACTCAATTTTGACAAATATGTCAGATAGAACCTTATAATTCTAAGGTAACTAAGTGTTATTCCAATTTGACACTGGCTTTTTTAGACCCGCAATGCATGTAAACTTAAAAAGTGGAACTTTTTGCGATTATATGCCTCTTTTAGGCTACTATTTAATTATGAGATTTAAATATGCATTCTAGTGACATTTTAAGCACTATTTTAGCTAAAATAGATGGTTGGATGGTCATCATAACCAAAAAAAGTACATTTGAAAATTCATAGATAACAACAATAACCAAAATAGTAGTCTAATTCGTTTTAATTTGGGCCGATTTTGATGCTTCACATCTTTTATTTGTATTTATTTCTTTCAAAAATAGGGTCCAAGATTTAGAATAAACGTTACTTGTAAAATATTTTCTCTATTTAATAACAATACAGTAACAGGAGGGGGGTGGTCTTTCAAACTCCCTGAACCCCCCTGGCTATGGGCCTGGTTTATCTTAAGCATTTTTCGATACATTTCGAGGCAATTTTCTCCAGCGTTTAGCAGAGAGAACATGCAAAATTACCCCCTGACCTTAGATGGCGCAAGTCCTTGCAAGTCTGAACAGTGAAGTGAAACTCACCATCAAATCCTATTTGCTTCTCTCCACTCCTATTGACATTATTGTTGTTGCGTTTACCATATTTTTAGGCATCAATTAAAAAGCAGCTTCCATGTTCATCTTGCCTCAGCGCATCTTCTTCTTCATTGAATGAAAGTGAAACTGGGATCGCCTCAGCTGTTTTGCGCTTGAGCACCTCCAAGTGCTGTATACTGTAAATGCAGCAGCTCCGGGCATGTGAACAAAAGTGTCAACCTGAATGGTGGAGAAGATTTTGACATAGCGTATCAAAACAAAAAAAAACAAGCATGATACGTTTCTTTGAAAATGAATTGCAATGATTTGCAATCATTGATAAACCAATCAGATTAATCCAAGCCAACAATAAATAGCCAATTTCAAATTACTTCCTTTATTCGTTTTTTGAAGAATCCCCTCATATATCCCATCTCCCCCTTTTCCTCCTTTACCAGGGGGAGCTCTCGAGACCTATCTGATCTCTGACTCCTTTTCATGTTAAATAACAAGACGGGAGCCCTGGCCTCAATTATCTCAGAGCTCAAGGTTCTTCTTGACAGCACGCTAAACCTGAAAATAGTATCAAGCAATATCTAAGTGTGAACTTTTAAATATGCCCGGTGTTTTGCACGTTGGTGTGCACAATCGCAATGGCTGTTTCTCAATGTGTGTTCTGAAGCGATCTTGCATCCTCATTAAACGTCATCATCAACAGCCAAAGTTTAGTTCCAGTTTCAGTTCCAAACCCAAGACCACAAGAACGAAGGATGCTGAAAGTTTCAGGACGTGTTCTTGATATTGAGGACTTACTTGAGAAGTCCCGAAGTCATTGCGACTGAATGGAGGAGGTGGTAAACACAGCATTTAATATAGATTTGTTATTTAAGTTGACATATATCACTTATTTATCTCAGGAGTTTTCCTAAATGAAACTGTGAAATCAAACAATACCATGAAAATCTTTATAAAGGAGTAAACACATTAAGGGTGTTTATTTGCTGAAATTCGTATTAAAATTTTTTTTATTTGTATTGTGCAACATATATTTATAATTGCTTCATGCATTGTATATATTGAGAAAAGGGGAAAGACAATAAATTGTTGTATAATTGCTGTAATGTTTAAATAATTTTCTGTTAAAAATGCGTGAAGGTCATGTGACCATTAGGAAAAAACAAGGGAAGAACGCAGCATCTCATTTCTCACAGGACACGTTCTCACTTCTCAAGATCTCCCGAGTTTATTCTTCCAAGGTAACTTGGCAAGACTATCTCCACAAGAACGCAAGTCCGTTCTTGGTATTCTTGGAATTGAGAAACAGCCACTGGCACCTTTTGGCGAAAAGAGCGAGCAAAAAGTGTCCGGGTGTGAACTGGCTTTAATATCATTAATTTTTGATGCCAATGTCAGAAGTCTTTTTTTTTTTCAAGGTAGTCAATTAACATCAATTCACTTTACATTTCTGACATACTTGTTGATGTCATTTTTAACATCAAGGTGCCCACTCGGACTTTTAAGTTATTGGATGACAATCTTTGGGTTGATTTGAAACATACACTTACCGGCCACTTTATTAGGTACACCTGTCAAACTGCTTGTTGACTCAAATTCCTAAACAACCAAGCACATGGCAGCAACACAAACAAACGATCTGCTGCAGTTCAAACCGAGCATCAGAATGGGGAAGAAAGGTGATTTAAGTGACTTTATTATGGATTATCATTCTTTAAAATAACATTGCTCTAATATGAGATTACCAAAACTAACTCAGAATCGTATTATTATAATTCAAACTTTGTATATACTATTCCATATATTATAATTTATTGTTTTTTTTAACCTATTCAAGATGTTTGACAATGTTAAAATAATATGTTGCATTTAGGCATGTTTTTGACTTATTTATAAACTATTTATAGACATAAAGTTAAATAAAAATTTATATATAGAGTGCACTGACTCTCACAAGTGTATCTCTAGTTATTTTGTGTGATTAATATATTTAAATAAACTGCAAACAAAAAAGTAAATAAACTTTCCTCTGATTCCTTCTTGAATCTCTTCCCTCCTAGTCACATACCTGTCTGATGGCTCATTATGCAGCTCATTATGCAGGTCTTTGTCTTCTCAGGTGTGACTCACTGCATAGTAATGATAGTTCACACCTTCCCGCATAAACCAATTTCACTCAAAAAGTGACTTAGAAAATTTAATTCATTATATTGTTTTCTGTGAGCAAGTGAACAAGATGATTCTCACATCATTTTGAAGCAAAAACACCAGACTACCAGATCCAGTTCTCAAAAGTCTTGTGCACAAATGTTCTCTGTGTGTTTCACGGCCTTGTTTCAGTGACTTCAAAATTTTTGTTTTACACTAACCACGCATAAACGTTTCTTTCTCAAAAACACAAACACATACAAACATGCTGCTTAGGTATTATTGTAGCCCAACTTGTGCTGTTTACAGTGTTATCACACTTTAGCCATTTATATGTTATATGTTAAGATACTGAAAACAACACAAATGTCAGTGCATGTCAAAACTTCTCCAGAGCCCCCAAACACCCTCAGACCCCAGAGGGTTAATGTGGCATAGTTTTTGGTGCCAGATGGGCTGGTTTGAGTATTTCAGAAATTGCTAAGTTTCACGCACAACCATCTCTAGGGTTTACAGAGTAGGGTCAGAATTTGATGTCATCAACATGAAAGCATGGATCCTTCCTGACTTGTATCAACAGTTCAGGCTGGTGCTAGTGGTGTAATGGTGTGGGCTTCTTGACGCACTTTGGGTACCAATTGAGCATTGTGTCAAAGCTACAGCCTACCTGAGTATTGTGGCTGTTCATATCTATCTCTTTATGACCACAGCGTACCCATCTTCTGATGGCTCCTTCTAGCAGGATAAATAACGCGCCATGTCAAAAAGTGCAAATCATCTCAGACTGGTTTCTTGAACATGATAAGTAGTTCACTGTACTCAAATTGCCTCCACAGTCACCCGCTCTCAATCCAATAGAGCTTTTTTGGGATGTAGTGGAACAAAAGATTCGCATAAATGGACATGCAGCTGACAAATCTGCAGCAACTGCGTGAAGCTATCATGTCAATATGGACCAAAATCTCTGAGAAATATTTCAAGTACCTTGAAATCTATGCCACGAAGGATTAAGAAGGCAAAAGCGGGTCCAACCCAGGACTAGAAAGGTGTACCTAATAAAGTGGCCGATGAGTATATATAGTGTTTCAGTAGTTCTAGTGTATTTGCATGTCAGCTTTACTGCAATGCCTCTCTGAAAGTGACTATGAAGACATTTTATAAAGTTGCCCAAGTATTGAGAAATGTGTCCTAAAAAAGGAAAAGTGTGCAGGTCAAAAGCGTCCATTTTTCCACAGCTACAATATGCCTCGTGCAAACAGTCCAGAACATGCTGCATTTTTAACGTGTGGTACTTTAACCCATTTCATTAACGGCCTCTATGCCATGCATATGTAATCCTAATAGATGCCCTGCCTTTAAAAACACACAGCTACAAGGAAGTCCTCCTCTCTTCTCGACTAATGAGGGCGCCACTTAAGAAGGAGGATACAGAATGTTTGCAGTGGGGGGAAATTTTCCGCAGAAAGGCTGTTTGAGTTTCTGCAAGAGCTAAAGTGGGGCATTCGCAGCCAGGCCAATGCGTATGTGTGTTAGCCATACAATATAAGAGAGTACATTATATCAGCCTCTGGTTAGTCTGAGGCAGAGAGTTATCAGTAGCCCATTAACCACAGGATTCTGTGAGAAGGAGAGAGAGAGGGAGAGTGGAGGAAAGCTGCTGGTTTGTCTGAGGTAGAGGACAGAAACAGCCCATTAGTCAGCTTTGGAAGATGGAGGCTGCTCTGATCACTTCTCCTCAAGGTTATTTTGCTCCTTGTGGACAGAGATGAGAGAGTAAAGGGGGAAGGGAGGGAGACATTTTTGCTGTGCCGCACTGGACAGTCACTCAAACTGCATCAGAGAGTCTGAGAGTGCAGATGCTCAGGAAAACTCTGCAGTGTTTGGGGCTGAAAAAAGGCTTGGCATTTAGCCTGTGTGTGTGTGATTGGATTTTAAGGGTTTTGTTAAAAGAAATTGTACAGCTATAATGAAGGTTCTTTCATTAGGTACTCTCCCTCATGTTAGGTTTCTTGCATAGAACACTAAAGGTGAAGTTTGATACAAATTCCCATTAAGAGAGAGAGTCGTCCATATAACTATATTGCACTAATAGCATCATCGGTGACTATGAATAAAAACCTTTTTTTTTTTTTACTGAAAATATGGCATTAACTACATTGAATGAAGCAGTTGGGTGTCTGAAAGACTCATTAATAAGCCTCTTAGGCTCAGCCGTTTATTTGATACAGTAAATATCCTTAAGGCTATTTTGATATATTTTAAAATATGTTATTCCAATGATGCAAAACTGGATTTCCAGCATTATACTTGAGAAACTATCTATCTGTCTGTCTATCTATCTATCTATCTGTCCGTCCGTCCATCATCTATCTATCTATCTATCTATCTATCTATCTATCTATCTATCTATCTATCTATCTATCTATCTATCTATCTATCTATCTATCTATCTATCTATCTATCTATCTATCTATCTATCTATCTATCTATCCGTCCATCCGTTTGTCCGTCCATTCATCTATCTATCTATCTATCTATCTATCTATCTATCTATCTATCTATCTATCTATCTATCTATCTATCTATCTATCTATCTATCTATCTATCTATCTATCTATCTATCTATCTATCTATCTATCTATCTATCTATCTATCTATCTATCTATCTACCTATCCGTCCATCCGTCTGTCCGTCCATTCATCTATCAAACTATCTATCTATCCGTCCGTCCGTCCGTCCGTCCGTCCGTCCGTCCGTCCGTCCGTCCGTCTGTCTATCTATCTATCTATCTATCTATCTATCTATCTATCTATCTATCTATCTATCTACCTATCCGTCCATCCTTTTGTCCGTCCATCCGTCTGTCCGTCCATTCATCTATCTATCTATCTATCTATCTATCTATCTATCTATCTATCTATCTATCTATCTATCTATCTATCTATCTATCTATCTATCTATCTATCTGTCCGTCTGTCCGTCCATTCATTCATCCATCCATTCATCTATCTATCAAACTTTCTATCTATCTCTCTATCTATCTATTTATCTACAAATCTGTCTATCTATCTATCTTTCTTTCCGTCCGTCCGTCCGTTTTTCCATTCATCCATCCATACATCCATCCATCCATCTTTCTATCAAACTATCTATCTGTCTATCTATCTATCTGTCCGTCCGTCCATCAAACTATCTATCTATCTATCTATCTATCTATCTATCTATCTATCTATCTATCTATCTATCTATCTATCTATCTATCTATCTATCTATCTATCTATCTATCATCAGAAACTCCTTTGAAAATAATGGGTAAAATAAATTGTCATATTTGCTGTCAATGCAGTGCTTGTTATCCGGTCTGAGACCCACTTCATATCGTATATCTATCAAGCTGTGAAGATCACTTATTTTTAAAGAAATCGTATCTTAAACGTAGCAATTTTTAATGCTTTTAATTCTTTTTAGCCCTGAGGCTCGCTGGCTGAAAATTAAACATTTGTGTGCATATACAGCATTTGTTTCTTATTTCACAAGGTCAAAACAACATCCAAAACAAAAGTAGCCACATGAATACAGTAGAGAGCTGGTACAGATGTATCTGCACTGTACGATCACTCGCATGAGAACCCCACCTCATTGTGCCACATCAATTCTATGAGTTTGCACAAACCAGCAATGCCATACTGTCCATAGCAAATAGAAAACAATTTAAAGAGTCAGCAGCAGCCACTGCTGCATTGTTGTTCACATGACTAAACCATTTATTTTTATTTTTTTGTATCTCCCATCAAGAAAAATCCTGAAATGGCAACATTGTGGTTAGTAGAAGAGGTCCAGATGTTGCACTCACTGGTAGCTGAGGAGCAGATTCAGTGAGAGCTGCATGGGACGACCAAAAATTGTAATGTTTTTTCAGGAAGTCATGGCAGTAGAGGTGGTGGAGCTACTGTGATAATCCCACCCACTTTAAATGCTACTAAACTTGCCACCTTCTCTGTTGGTTTGTGTTCACACTGTCTTTTTTTCTTCTGAATCGCACTTGCGTCATCGAGCTGCTCTTGTGTGTATGGCTGTTGCTAGGTGATGGACACGAAAGCAAAGCACCAGAATGGAAAGACGTACGCACATCATGGTCGCTCTGCTTTTACTGAATCTTTTGGCTTTGGACACACAGAAATCGACTTATGTCCATTATAAACGTTCAGAACATCACACGATGTCTGCAGAAGCTGTATTTGGAGGAGAGGAGCACACATTATTACTGTGATTGCCCTGACTCAGTCCCGCTTGTCACATAGGTACAATACGTGATACACAAACACACACACTTGAATGAAGGTTATGAAAACTATAGTTTGTTGTACAGTTGGCGGTTCCGTACCCCAGACCACCTCTTTCAGGTAGACTCGGGTACGGTTCACAAGTGTGCACCCAAGTTCAGAAGACACTAGCTAAACGTAACGTACTCTATTGTCAAATTAACCTGGGTGCAGACCAAAAGAACTAGTGTGAAAGTACCCTAAATGCAAACCTAGCTAAGCAAAACTGAACTGAAGCAAACCGAGCCATGTCAAGACATACCATACTGCACAGTGAAAAAGCATCTTTACTCTACTAACTCTTAACTGAGCATTCATTCATTTTCCTTCAGCTTAGTTTCTTATTTATCAGGGGTTGCCACAGTGGAATGAACCATTAACTATTCCGGCATATGTTTTAATAATAATAATAATTCCTTACATTTATATAGAACTTTTCTGGGCACTCAAAGCACTTTACACAATGGGGACCACAGAGAGTCAGGACCTCAGTTTAACGTCTCATCCGAAAGACGGCGCTCACTGAGCAGTATAGAGTTCCCGTCACCATACTGGGGCATTAGGACCCACAAAGACCGCAGGTTGGGCGCCCCCTGCTGGCCTCACTTACACCACTTCCGGCAGCAACCTAGCTGTCCCATGTGGTCTCCCATCCAAGTTCTGACCTGTCACAGCCCTGCTTAGCTTCAGTGGGCAACCATGTGAGAGTTGCTGAGAGACAGCTGCCGGCTACACAGCGGATGCCCTTCCAGCTGCAACCCAGTACTGGGAAGCACCTATATACTCTGGCATCCACACAAACACACTCATACACTACACCCAATTTAGTTTCCTAACTGAGCAGTCTACTAATACTCAAATGGATGACACACAGTTAGAATGACATGTATTTTCATTCAGAATATCAATATTAGAATTAGATTTTAGGGTTTTGGTTTAAAGGTATTTACTAGAAATGCATTAAAAACACTACAATGGGGCATTCTACTGTACTGGGTTCAGAAAAAAAAGTGTTGCCAGCTTGGGTGGGAAAATATCGATCAGCCCTGTGACTGGTTTAGCAGGTTTATTTTAAGACAAACTGAACATTTTCTGAGTTCATTTTCGCATTTAACACAAAATCCATGTATCATGCTCATAAACATGCCAGTCATAAGGAAGTTGATTAGCTAATCTTTATGTGATTGGTCTACTAGGTTTCTGTGGTGCAACAACGGAGAGATTTATGGGAGAGGTTTACGAGTGAATGGACTACTTATGTGCGCCGCGGTCAATATGTTTGTACTGTAAATTGTGGCTCTCTTCGCTTTCTTGTGCCTCTGAATGAGATACGGCAGTCGGAGGGTTGACACAGCGCTGTGCTAAGGTGGAGGGCCTCTAAGTGGCCAGTCCTTCCAGCTGGGTCCAGCTTTTCTTCTCTTTCAACTGCTTCCCAATGGCAGATGGACCCACAGCAGAAAAAATCAAGCCCTGTGCACAAAGAAAGCAGTCCTTTGATATAACTCCAGTGTGTGCTGCAGGCTCTCGGGGTGGAAAGCCCTGTGTTCTCACTTCCTATAGCCTTATTCACATCCTCCTGTGACATTTTTTTCCATTCCTAGTTCCAGTTCAAAAATTATATCCAACTGGTGGGGACACAGTGTCTATTGAAAGACTCACAATGAGCACAGGTGAGGGAAGCGTGGTGGAGAAAAGAATCCCAAGCACACACACACCTCGGAACTGTGGGACAAGATTTGTCTGCTCTGAGTGAGGGTGATAATTGAAAGGCCATCGGCCCTGCACTGAGAAAGAAAGAGTGGAGGGGAAAAAGAAGGGTACAGGGAATGGTGGAGAGATGTACTGCCATGAAAGAGAGGAGGCCCAGATATTGGGCTCCCATCAGGCCCCGGGGCAGCTGGTTGTCACGACCACCAGACTCGGAGGCCATCGGGGCAGCTCCATCAGAGAGACAGCTCTGAAATCACACACGACAGAGGTGAATGAAGCTGTTTTTCCCTCTTAATTTCATTTAATTTGCCATAACAGTTCCCCTCATCTCACATTATATTACAAGGGTGAGCGAGGACTAGGGAGAGAGAAAGACGAGGGATGATGGCTCACAATCCACCAGCACCACCAAGTGGTTTCAGAAATACAATCAAGTGAGGAAAAGCAAAACAAGCATGGATTGTGTTTTTACTAATTGTTGAGCATTTATTTACAGTTTGAACACTGATTGTATATAATAAAGCAGCTATGGATTATGGTGATTATAATACACCCAGTTGTGATATTAAGTGCATTAGCTAAATAAATGTTAGGGTTAAGGTTCCACACTGTGGAATTAGCAGTTTGTAGACAAATATAATTTGTGTTTGCAATTTATTGAGTCAAATCTTGTTTTTGTTTTGGGTTTTCTATGTTGAAATGTTTATTGAAAAGATTGCGCAATTGATTGGTTGGTAGATTGGTAGATTAGATAAATTGGTAGATTTGTAGATAATTGTGTCCACAAATATTTAAATGCTTAATAATAAGAATAATTGTGATGACCCCTTGTGGTCCTTTTCTGTTGGGGTGTGGGTGTCTGTGCTTGTGCGCACGAACATGCGTGTTTGTGTGTTTACAGGTCCAACTGACTGTGCTGGGTTTGGAAACAACGGTGTATGTTTGGTTCTCCACATGACCCGAACGAGAGTGAAGTTTAGGGGGCTGGATGTAGCAGAGGCCAGCTAGTGAAGTGCTGTGCAGGTAAACCTTACTCCTCTGACCTCTAAAGATGCTCTGCTGACAGATGCTAGAGGCTATGGTCTTGGTAGAGCAACTAAATTCCATGCGGAAGGTCGTCGGTTCGATCCTACCTCAGAGCAGGTTGGGTGGTGTTGGACCAGTGGGGTTACACAAACTTTTTTCTGTGAAGAGCATAAATCCAAGCTTGTTTGAGAGCTGTGGGCCGAAGGCAAATATAGCGAATTGGATTACATTAAAGTTGCCATGCAGGGTCATTTACATATTTATGTTATAATGATTAAAAACAAAAAGAAAAAAAGATTATTTCAACTGCATTTTCTGATGCATTGATTTTTTTTTTGAAAATGTATTTTATTTTAACAAACTTTGCATTGATTTGAATGACGATGTCTTCTCCTTTGTCCCCAATTCATAAAGTTTACACTACACTCTCAGAAATATAGGTACAAAATTCGTCACTGGGGCGGTACCTTTTCAAATGATACTTTATATACCTTAAAGGTACATATTTATACCTTAATGTACAAATATATACTTCATAGTACCTTAAAGGTACAAAAGTAAACTTTCATTCATTCATTCATTTTCTTTTCGCCTTAGTCCCTTTATTAATTAGGGGTCGCCACAGTGGAATGAATCGCCAACTCATCCAGCACGTTTTTACGCAGCGGATGCCCTTGTAGCCACAACCCATCTCTGGTAAAAATCCATACACACTCACTCACACTCATACACTATGGATAATTTAGCCTACCCAATTTACCTGTACCGCATGTCTCTGGACTGTGGGGGAAACCGGAGCACCCGGAGGAAACCCACACGAACGCAAGGAGAACATGCAAACTCCACACAGAAACGCCAACTGACCCAGCCGAGGCTCGAACCAGCAACCTTCTTGCTGTGAGGCAACAGCACTACCTACTACGCCAGGTACTGACCCAGTGACAGATTTTGTACCTTTACTTTTGCACATGTATGTACATTTTTTTAAAGATCTTTTTCATTCAATTTAAACATTTAATTTCATTTTTGTTTTTTTGTTTTGTAGCTCAACAATAAAACAAACAGACAAAAGGGTACATTAAAATAGAAATAAGAATCTCTGTTAAAGTCATTCCCCAACCCTTCCCAATCATTTTCCCTCTGGCAGGTCAAATCAAAGGATATAAAGGGTCAACTTTGGCTCACGGGCCCTAGTTAGGCATCTCTGAATTAAATAATAATTTAAAGTTTTCAGGTAAAACAATTGTAGACAACTCCATATTTTAATGACAACAAAACTCCTTTACACAAATATTTTTATAACAATAATAATTTTTAAATCAAATAAAAAACTACTTGTACAAAAAATTTATTTATGAGTGTCCTGACCCTAAATTTTTAATTGAAACCTAATACTAAAAGGGATTCAGTCATATAAGATTCAGTCTTTCATTTTCTTTTTGGCTTAGTCCGCTTTTTAATCAGGCGTCGCCACAGACGAATCAACAGCTAACTTATCCAGCATTTGTTTTACTCAGCGGATGCCCTTCCAGCTGCAACCCATCACTGGGAAACACCCATACACACTCATTTACACACATACGCTACGGATAATTTAGCTCATCCAATTTACCTATCATGCATGTCTTTAGACTGTGGGGGAAACCGGAGCACCCGGAGAAAACCCACACGAACGCAAGGAGAACATGCAAACTCCACACAGAAACGCCAACTGACCCAGCCGAGGCTCGAACCAGCGACCTTTTTGCTGTGAGGCAACTGTACTACCCACTGGTCTACATTATATATCTAAAAAAGTAAGAAGAATAAGAATAACTAGTTAACCAATTATGACATGATAAGAATTTTAGATCATCTGGTGCATTACAAACACATGCAAAGAAAAACTGTAGGACAAACTACCCACTGCTTAAGTATGTTTTGTTGGAGAGCTGAAGTTTGCTGCCTCTCTTGTTGTGTGGTTTTTGATTTCAGACCTGTTTCCACATCCCCTCTCTGATCCAGATCAGAAATCTGCTTTGCCGGAATGTAACTGAACTTCATGTTGCCCTTTCCCCGCTGACATGACCTTTTATCTCACACCTCCTATTGTTACTTGATTGCCAAAATGTGCAAAAAGAGAGATTCATATTCCCTTTCATTTTACTTCCGGCTGTGAAGCAAATCACTCGACTCGGTGGGTTATTTCGATGATAAGAGTTTAAGAATGTAGGGGTCTCGATGTGTGTGCTTAGAGGCATCGTTCGTTTCGGTTTGTTCTCGGAACAAAACTGAAAACTCTGACACTTTCCCTGCTGCAGACTCTGATTAAGTGCAGATAGTGGACTGCACCCATTGAGCTGCCAGATCTTTTATGTTCTCCGAGTGCTAATCTTCAATACCGGACATGGGAGATCTTTTATAACATGGTTTGCACACATTCGGCTATGGATTACATAACCCATTACATTCATCAGGGAGATATGAGATGACAAAGTAGGTTCATAGCGGAGTTCTTTTTCTCCGAAAACATCCATATTGCTTCAATTTCATCTTTCAGGCTGTACAAATGGTTTTTAGATCAAGTAAATCATGCTGAGAAACAGCCATGATTTAGCTGATTATTGGAGCTAGTGTAGTATAATGTCGTTGGGAAGTTTGAGCGGCGTTAAACTTTCAGGAACACGAGTAATTCATTTCTTGCAGCTTTTTTTTTTTTTTGTTACAGAAATCAAAAGATTTTCAGATGTGAAACCAACAATCAAAGCAATTTTCTTCAAAAATCAATAAATAAATAAAAGGCCTAAAATGAGAGAGAAAGGTTTCTTAATGCATGCTGGGAAAGTATACAAAATATAAGTATACAAAATGTTATACAAAATGTTAAGATGTTGCATTGTTTCATTAAAGCTTTTGACATTTTTTTGTTTCTCACAACTTAGTTTTGTTTTAAAATTAAATATTAAGAGTGTTGTGTTGTGTGTGTCCTGCATTGAAGCCAATTACATATTTGGATTTTTGGTAGAGGCTTAGAGTACGTTTATTGAAGGTACACTTTTCAACATTGTGTGTGTTCCCTAGGATCCAACTCATACTTTATAACTATAATGTAATTTTCTACCTAGTCACTATTATGTAGATCAGGGGTTCTCAACTGGTTTGGCCATGCGACCCACATTTTCACATGGTCATCAAGCCGCAACCCACATTTTTGGGAACTAAAATACAATTTTAGGAATTATACTTAATTTTTATTTATTTGTTAATATAAACAAGTAGTGACAGATACATCATAAGAAATTCACCAAGACTTAAACAATATTTTATTGCTGTCATTTAACAAAATGAATCAAATTATAGAAATATTACAAAGTAAAAATGACAAATACTGTTAATAATAAACTGTTAATAAAACATGTTTTCTGGTTTCTAAATGTTGTTTGTTGTCGTCAATATATATCCATACTTTACATACTCTGGGTAGTACTTATTTGTTGCAATAATTAAATGAAATCCGCTTGTTAAGTGTGACGTCACGCGAAGCGGCTTCCGGGTCCAAGCGCTCTATTCAACTGAATGGGGAGACTCATGAAATGGTAATAATAAACGTTTACAAAGCGATTTAAGGCTTTCAAAAAATCACGATCGCAGTATATATGTCCATGCCTAATATCCAACGGCCAGAAAGTGATTAATTTTTTTATAAATTATTGCACTTTTTGGTATTTGTTAAGCAGCAAGCCCAGAGATTGTTGTGTACACTATGACTTTATATAAAATTAACTTTAATGTGTGAAATGAGTGGCGGCTTGGACCCGGAAACAGTATTACATACGTCACCACTTAACAAGCGGATTTCACATGTCAAACGGTAAGGTTGTCATGCACGCATTTCAAAATAAAAGTCCGGTATAAGCAAAACAAGCTAAAAATTTTACTTTTGTTGTTTTTTTCACACACTCCCCGACCCACTGAAAATGTTCCCCCGACCCACTTTTGGGTAGCAACCTACCAGTTGAGAAACACTGACTGTTTTTTTTTTTCTTTTTTGTAAACTCTGTGTTTAAACATGGTCCTATCATCAGCACCCTCCAATTCCCTTCTTACATGTAACAGTGTTGTGCTAGTTACTGAAAAATAGTAACTAGTTACAGTTACTACACTGTAAAACCCAAAATGTTAAGGTAACTCAAACCGTTTGAGGAAAACTCAAACCAAAAGAGTACTCATTCATTCATTTTCTTTTCAGCTTAGTCCCTTTATTAATCTATTATTTAGTTACTGTCAAAAGTAATTTACTGTCAAAAGTAATGCCATTACAGTATCGCATTACTAGTACCACGTTATTGCCCAACACTGGTAACACATACCTGTCAACATTGGTATGTGAAAATAAGGGATATGCCCACCATAATAAGGGATTCCCCTAACAACGTTATAATGAAAGCATTCGACTGCTTTCCTAACTTTTTATGCTCATTTAAGACGAAATTAGTTGTGTTTGGAAAAAAAAAACACCAAGATCAACATCCTTATATGTTATTATTATTATTTACATGTGTATGTCTGTATAAACATGCACCCAAAAGCCAGACTTTCTCTCCGCTTCAAATTGCGTGTACAGAATCCGTTTGGGAAACAGCGTCTGTTTATCACTATGGAGCACGTCAGCTGACAGTCATGCACCATTATATGACTATATATGTTTTGAGGATTGTATAGGATGGGCTACGGCACCTGTAATCAAAAGGAAATGGAATCGCGCCGTTTTTAATATTTATTTATAAGTGTTTTCATTCCTAAACAAAGCGAAAGCACAGAAGACTCATGTTTTAGAGCAAGGGGCGACCCCTGGTGGTTTGGCGGTATGGGTTGCATATAGGGAGACTCGGCTGTTCAGAGAAAGACTGAAAATACGGGAGAAATACAGGAAAATACCATTACGGGATGATAGCGGGATAGAACAGTAAAATGTGGGAGAATCCCAGGAAAAACAGGAGGGTTGACAGGTATGGTAACATACTCGTAAAAAGCCACACCCACACATAAAACAGAAACGCACACACATAACCCAGAATATGTTCTGCAGGGGAACATAACAAGCATGACATTCAGTTTTCTATAAGTATGGTTATTCTCCTTTTAGCTGCATCGAGAGGTCCTGCTCTGGTATCTGGATGGACTGTCCTAAATTGAGAAAATGGAAAAGTTCCCGCGTAAGTGAATCCAGAGCTCCAGTAACCTGGACGAGGGCCAAGCAGGTGAACTGTCAACTCATCCGGGGCGGTGGGGAAGATTAAACTGCTTCAGGAAACTGCTAAAAAGTGGGCCAAGAGCTTTTCTGCAGCACCAAAGCCCTTCCTCGACCCCCTTTTTTGCTTGTGCTCCCCTCAGGGCTGTCAGAGCACACAGGCTTGATCCGGTGGCACAACTCAATTACATTACCTTAAGTAAACAGGCCAGTCAAACGCTCCGCCCTCCTTTGTTAACTCAGGGCCTCTCGGGCAGCCTGATGTGCGCAGGGGTGAATTAACATTTGCTCGCACCATCTGCAAATGGCAGGCCGTGTCTGCAATGGGAAATGAAAATGCAGCAGGCGGCCGACTCCATGAGATGAAATATTTGAGCAACTTCGATTAGCAATTCTATTCTGGTCTGGGTAACATTTGCTCGGAGAGAACGTGCAAGATTGAAAACGTCCTGAGATCCACATTTTGCAGACATGTGAGTGGATCACGCATCTGTCAGCACTGGTTGTACTCTTGCGTTTCTGTCACATTTGTCTTCGTTTTGAATGGTTAGAATGTGCTGGGATGAGATTTAAAGAACAAGTTCACTCAAAAGTAGGCATTTGAGACTCATTTTCTCTTAAAAATGGGTTAAAAATAAGGTGAATTTACAAACTTTTGGTTTTAAGAGATTAAATGGCTGATCTGTGTAATCCTATTTGTTAACAATAACATCAATAACATTATTTAACATCATTATTATAGTAATATTAACTGTGATACTTGCAATGCATATTTAGTATAGCTATCATATACAGTTGAAGTCAGAATTATTAGCCCCCTGTTTATTTTTTTCCTTAATTTCTATTTAATGAAGAGAATCGTTTTTCAACATTTTGCACATAATAGTTTTTAATAACTCATTACTAATAATTTATTTTATCTTTGCCGTGATGACAGATCATAATATTTTTCAGGACACTTCTATACAGCTTAAAGTGACATTTAAAGGCTTGACTAGGTTAATTAGGGTAACTAGGCAGGTTAGAATAATTAGGCAAGTTATTGTATGATGATGGTTTGTTCTTTAGACTATAAAAACATATAGCTTAAAGGGGCTAATAATTTTAACCTTGAAATGGTGTTTAAAAAATTAAAAACTGCTTTTATTCTAGCTGAAATAAAACAAATAAGACTTTCTCCAGAAGAAAAAAAAAATTATCAGACATACTGTGAGAATTTTCCTGCTCTGTTAAACATCATTTGGGAAATATTTAAAAAAGAAAAAAAAAATTAAAGGGTGGCTAATAATTCTGACTTCAACAGTATATCTATCTGACACCTCCTGACAATAGTCTACAATAGATAATAGACAAAAAAGCGTTCTTGCACGACTCCCTGAGTTCATCAAGATTTTTTGGATATATCTTCAATGCTTCTTTTTTCATCTCACCCCAGAAATGCTCAATAATGTTCATGACTGGTGACTGGTCTGGCCAATCCTGGAGCACCTTGAACTTCTGAGAGGAAGAATTTGCCCTCTCTTGTGGTTTGTAAAGTAATTATATATATATATATATATATATATATATATATATATATATATATATATATATATATATATATATATATATATATATATATATATATATATATACAGTTGAAGTCAAAATTATTCACCCTCCTTTGAATTTTTTTTCCTTTTTTAAATTTTTTCCAAATGATGTTTAACAGAGCAAAAAAAAAAAAAAAAAAACAGTGTGTCTGATAATGTGTTTTCTTCTGGAGAAAGTCTTATTTCTTTTATTTCACCTAGAATAAAAGCAGTGTTTAATTTTTTAAACACCATTTTAAGGACAAAATTATTAGCCCCTTTAGGCAATTTTTTTTCGATAGTCTACAGAACAAACCATCATTATAGAATAACTTGCCTAATTACCCTAACCTGCCTAGTTAACCTAATAACCTAG
The DNA here is from genome assembly GCF_052040795.2 of Danio rerio. Taxonomy (NCBI): domain Eukaryota; kingdom Metazoa; phylum Chordata; class Actinopteri; order Cypriniformes; family Danionidae; genus Danio; species Danio rerio. Next base: position 6,909,716 of record NC_141026.1, read on the forward strand.
TTAAGCCTTCACTTTAGGCTGTATAGAAGTCTCTTGAAAAAATATAGTAAAATAGTATTTACTGTCATTGAGTTATTAAAGTATTATATTTAGATAGAACACATTATATGTGTTAAAAAAAAATCTTCTTTCCGTTAAACAGAAATTAAGGAAAAAAATAAACAGGAGGCTAGTAATTCAGGGGCGCTAATAATTCTGACGTCAACTGTATATATATATATATATATATATAACCTATTTAAATGTATTTATAAAATTATTCTATAAACAAATAATACTTGTTAACGTGAAGTAATAATGTAATAATTTTACAGTGTTTATAAACCAACACTTAAGTATTTTCATTCATGTCAGTTTACAGATCTTTACCTAATGTAAACAAAATGTTTAAATTAAAATGAATAAATGGCCTATTAAAGCAGTTCAATGTCAGTTCATGTTTACCAAGGTTAACAAATGAATCCTTCTTGTATTGTGTTACCAATTCATGAGTCAAATGTTATAAATAAATAACTTCAAAATGACCACAGTGGGATGAGCATATTAAAAATATAAATTAAGCAAGGTAAATGCAGACCCGGTCCCTGAAGTCAAATATAAGCCTGAAGTGCCATAAGTTCCTCCATTTTTGTGCTGAGCCAAGAGGTCATTAATGGCAGGATAAAGTAGCCACTCTGGATTCTTCCGTCTGATTGCTTAAGTGCATGTGGTGAAGGGAACTACCCTGGTGCTCCTCAGCTTCATGATTTCTTCTCCAAGCTGAACTTTATGCTTGGCTGTGGAGAAAATACATGCACTGTGTTTAAAGGTTATGTTCACACACACAAAAAAACTGCACATTATTAAGTAGAGATGGATAATATTGTGCAGCGTTTGGGAGAAATTGAATATCTCACTGTTTGTGTATATGCATATACACAATTGGATATTTTGTAATAGCTAGTTCTTTTCTTTCTTTTCTTTTTTTGGGAAACCAGCTATTTCAACAGCTGTTGACAACCCATGCTCATTCTGAAAACTTAGGCAAATATACATTTCTGGAGAGCGCCAAATGCGCTCCGGATGGTACGTTTTTTGCAGTTTTTGTTTTCCCGAATCCACCAGAGGCCGTTGTGTATGCTTTTTGAGATCTCAAATTTCTCTTGCGAGTGGCATTCAAGCCTGCTGTTCCCACGTAAATCCACCAGAGGCCGCTGTCAACTAACTGACCAACCTATTCCCCCAACCTCCTCCTTCCCTAAACCAAACTGATTGTGTTTTTAAAAGCACTGAAAAAAGGGCAAATCTGTACTCAAGTAAATGTTCAGGTACTTGCGGAAATTTTTAGTCAAGTAAAAGTTACAATCTTAAAAGTTACTGGAGTAAGAGTAGAAAAGTATTTAATAAAAAATACTCAAGTTGATAGTTACTTGTTACTTTTCATTTTATATATATATATATATATATATATATATATATATATATATATATATATATATATATATATATATATATATATATATATATATATATATATATATATATATATATATATATATATATATATATAAGGGATGCCACGGTTCTCAATATAATATTTAACCGTACGGTACAACCTCCACGTTTCAATACGCGCTTATGAATTTCGGTTTTCTCAGTTTTTGAGGCAACAGTACTGTGAAGCTTGCCGGAGGCAACAGTACGAGATAGCACCAACAATATCACTGTCTGAAGACAGGATAGCAGAGAAGGTAAAAAAGTCATCCAAATAGCAACAATCCCTCGCTGAATCTTTCAAGCAAACATGCCCAACTGGTTCCGAGAGACACATAAAAATAACAAAGGCAGTGCAGGTGTTTATTGCTAAAGATTTGTAGCTGTTTTTGGTGATGGGAGATGTGGGCTTTTGTCATTTTATAAAAGCACTCGATCCGCATTACAGACTACAGTCTCGCATTTTTTCAGCACCGAGATAATTAAGATTTTATTAAGAGTTTATTTATGTTTACTGAAGTACAAATATGTATATTTGAAATGGCCAATTTATCTTTATTAACTTCACTTGTATGTTTATTTTCAAAGTGTATGATTTTATGTGTTCCCCAGTATGTACATGGGCTAAAAGCAGCTGTGAGATTTCAGTGTTCAATTTTTTTTTCTTTTATTTCTTTTATTTTTTTATATATATATACAATATACTAGGAACTAGTGTACTTTTCTTGGCTTTTAAGTAAAACAAAATGAGTACTGTAATAAATCGTTTTTATTTTTTTCTCCTCTTACTGTTCCTATTGCCTATAGAATAAGAAAAAACCTGTGTCAAGCCATGAGAACCGAACCGATCCCTCATATATATATATACAATTGAAGTCAAAATTATTCGACCTCCTGTGATTTTTTTTTTCTTTTTCAAATATTTACCAAATGATGTTTAACAAAGCAAGGAATTTTTCACAGTATTTCTTATGATATTGTTTCTTCTAGAGAAAGTCTAGAAAGATTAGAATAAAAGCAGTTTTTAAAACAATTTTAAGATGCCTTATTATACCTTAACTTGCCAAATTAACCTGGTTAAGCCTTTAAATGTCGGTTTAAGCTGAATACTAGTATCATGAAAAATATCTAGTACAATATAATGTGCTGTAATTATGGTAAAGATAAAGGAATAAATCAGTTAAACTATAGAAATGTGTTGATAAAATATTTCTGTTAAACAGAAATTGGGGAAAATATACAAAGGGATCAAATTATGATAATTTTGACACTTAGCACTACGGGTTTTTTCAGGTTGGAGCTGTAGTTCATGTATATGTTGTGATGCCAGTTCGATGTTGACATCTTGGAGTGAAAACATAGACTGAACTTGGGGCAGCGGTGAGCTGGTCTGATAATCTCACTGCACAGACAGCGTGACCGTCCTCTCGAAACCACAGATGGCCATAGCGTGACCATAGTATAAACTTGCATGTCTTCCTTGACTTCCGTCATCATTCCAACACTAGCAGGCGATCAATCCGAAAGTGGGAGACGCATCTCTATAGCAACCTCTCGCGACACAACCTCTCCAATGCGGCGCCTTCTGATATTTGCAAATAAGTCATGTAAATCATATTTATTATCATCTGACAGTGACGGAGGAACGCCATCAAATGTAGCGAAGTAAGAGTGTTGATTTTTCCTTAATAATTTACTTGAGTAGAACGGCGTCTTACTGCCCTGTAGCATTCATTATAAAAACGAAATGCAGCCATATGTACTTCTGGCTACATAATTTGCGATCTCCAGAAACGTATATAGGGCTACGTTTTGTCAGAATGAGCCTATGTTGATTGTTTTCCTCTAGAGAGAACAGGCCTCTAATGGATGGCAGGAACAAAATGCAGAAACCTAGCTTTTCCTAACTGTGTGCAATCATCAGGGAATAGCAATATAGTCCCAGGAGAGAGTAGGACTCTGGGTTGGAGGGAGTCCAAGGGGAACTGCTGTAATCCTCATACTGTAGGTGGCGACTGCACTTTCTTTGTGGAACTGGAGCAGAGTTTGGTTCACTTTCCCTACATAAGTCTTATGTCCCTTTATGTTATAATTAAGCTCTTTTTTATTTTGGGAAGTGTTCTGTGTATTTGTTCTCTCTGCAGAAAGCAGCTTCTTTGCTTGGTCCTGCCCCTTCTCCAATTGATGCCACACTCTGCCTAGTTAGTGCTGCAGGCTGCCTTTAAAATATTCCTTTGTCACTTCCTGTTTAGCTGTTTGAGTTCACTTGTGGTTAGTAGTGGTGTGTTGATGTTCATAGAAAGAAATTGTGTGTTTGTTGGTGAGATTTATTGAATTGGAGTTATTGAATTGAATCTGTCACAGTATTTAGTGAATTAGTTCTTGCTTTGTTATCATTAAAGATCTGACCTCTGCCTGTTAACTGACTACTCTGCTGTTTAGCCATTTTTGGATTTGTTCGCTGACTGTAAATATTTGTACATATTGGATAGGGAGATTGATGCTTTTTTCTTTTGTACTTTCTTTTTTTATTTCTTTTTTTTTTTGTGGACAAGGGACTTTATTAAGAACCTGTATTTTCTTTTCTTTCCTTTTGCTGAAAATAGGGAATTTAGAGGGGATTTTAATTTAGATTGTTTTGTTTATTATTTTGGCCTGGCTTCAGCTTCTGAAGTTGAAAAAAGAGACAAATTTTGTTTGAGAAAAGCATTGTAAAAATCTTTATATTTTTACTTAAGCAGCATTGTGTGTGCAGTCTTCCCTTCCATGTTGCGTCAATGTCTACAAATACAGTTGGTATGACAATTTAACCTCAAAAATGAAGTTTTAATAAATGTTTTTAATCATATGTATATGAATATAAATAATATAAATGTATATTTTAGGGCTTAACTAGGTCAGTTATGTTAACCAGGCAGGTTAGGGTAATTAGGAAAGTTATTGTATAATGGTGGTTTGTTCTGTAGACTATTAAAAAAAAATGCTTAAAGGGGCTAATAATTTTGACCTTAAAATGATTCTTAAAAAATCAAAAACTGCTTTTATTCTAGGCAAAATAAAACAAATAAGACTTTTGGAGAAGAAAAAATATTATCAGACACACTGTGAAAATTTCCTTGCTTTGTTAAATATAATTTGGGAAAAATCTAAAAAAGAAAAAAAATCAAAGGGGGGCTAATAATTCTGACTTCAACTGTGTGTGTGTGTGTGTGTATATATATATATATATATATATATATATATATATATATATATATATATATATATATATATATATATATATATATATATATATATATATATATATATATAGTTGAAGTGAGAATTATTAGCCCCCCTGAATTTATTTTCCCCTATTTCTGTAACAGAGAGAACACATTTGTAAGCATAAAAGTTTTAATAACTTGTTTCTAATAACTGATTTATTTTACCTTTGCCATGATGACAGTAAATAATATTTGACTAGATATTTTTCAAGACACTTCTATACAGCTTAAAGTGACATTTAAAGGCTTAACTAGGTTAATTGGGTTAATTAGGCAGGTTTGGGTAATTAGGCAAGTTATTGTATAATGATGGTTTGTTCTGTATACAGTCGGGGGAAAAAATAGCTTAAAGGGGCTAATAATTTTGAAATGGTTCATAAATTCATAAAACGGTTCATAAAAAAATAATAACTGCTTTTATTCTAGCTGAAATAAAACAAATAAGACTTTCTCCAGAAGAAAAAATATTATCAGACATACTGTGTAAATTTCCTTGCTCTGTTCAACATCATTTGGGAAATATTAAAAAAAGAAAAATAATTCAAAGGGAGACAAATAATTCTGACTTCAACTGTATATATATATATATATATATATATATATATATATATATATATATATATATATATTTTCCTTAAATGGCTTGAATAAATATTTTTTACATTTTTAAATTCATTTTTAAATCAATATTATTTTACTTTCTGCATGCCCTTTATGTATAGATATTATTTAGTTTTTCAATATGAAACCTTGCAGTACCTCCTATTATGGTATTTTTATAATTCCTGATTTTTTTCTGCAAGTCTTATACAGAAGATTTACATTTATTCAAGTAAATGAAACCCTTTATTTTCAATTTAATAAACATTTCGGCATTAGCTCTTTTATAAGTGTCTGTAATGGTCCATTCAAAGAAATGTTTCTTTAAACCCCGCCTTTTTGAGAGCCTGCTCTGATTGGTCAGATGGCCCAGTCTGGGCAATCTAAACTTGAGCTCCAAAGGTGTAAACACAGTGATTTATACAGTAATGGCATTAGTAATGACATTTGATGAGTATTTTTTTGGAAGTGCATGAAAAGTGTATCACCATATGCCAGTGTTTCCCAACCCTGTTGCCGAAGGCACACCAACAGTACACATTTTCAACCTCTTCCTAATCAGACACACTTGAATCATCTCATCAGAACATAAGAAGAGACTCCAACACCTGAATGAATGGGTCAGATAAGGAAGACACCACAAATATGTACTGTTGGTGTGCCTCCATGAACAGCCTTGGGAAATGCCATATGCAATGCAGAAAACATTGTTTTCATCATGACGACACAAACTATGCGAATTGGTTTGTGCAGAAAACTTGCTAAACAATTACTGATGACTCGTTTTCAGCGAGGAGTTGGTTCTTGGAATCACTGCAGAGCTTTTATGTTCACGAACTGCCATATTACATGAAAGATACTGTAATATCCAGAAAAAAAATCAATTAAATATAAACAATTAATGAAGTATATCAATCATGTAGCTCCAAAAGTTGAACAAGGTGCAAGCAACGCCAAGGTCAGAATTTTTTATTTTTTTTTTTGATTGCCAATAAACGCATGAATGGAATAGCTTCATGTATAACTTAAATGCAGTGTGAGCTTTCCTTTGGATCAAAGCCTCAATACAAAGCAAATGTGTCCATGTCTAGTAATCTTCAAGCATTAAAATATTTATTTTAAAATTCAAACAGATCCAACAGTTTTGCTACATTTTGAAAAATTAATACGCTTGGTTAACAAGGAGTCGTGTCAGTCAAAAACACTTGAGACAAAATTGTATCTTTTTTCAACTTTACCTTAACACAAACATACTGTACTATACTATACTATACTATACTATACTATACTATACTATACTATACTATACTATACTATACTACACTATAAAAATCATAGTTTATAATTATAGAAAATTAGTAGTTTTCTGTACTTATTAAATTAATTCATTCTTTTGAACTGCATTATGAGACTTTGAAGTAAGAGACTTTTTGATGTAAGTTCCCATGTAAGAGACCAATCTAAGTAGATCTCCAAATACTTGTACGACTGTACCTGGAGAGTGGGTCAGTCATTCGATCAGTCAGTCATTCAGTTAGTCGGTCAGTCAACAGCGGCCTCTAGTGGATTCACGTGAGAAGAGCAGGTGTGAATGACACCAGCAAAAGAAAGGTTAGATCTCAAAAGCATACACAATAGCCTCTGGTGGATTCGCAAAAACAAAAACTGCAAAAAACAAAAACAAAAACAAAAAAAATGTACTTCTTGGGACATATTTGGTGCTCTCTAGAAATGTATATAGGGCTACATCCTTCAGAATGAGCCTGGGTTGACAGTATCCCAGTGTTGGATTTTGTCCATTTTTTTACCAACATTTGGTTGAAATAACTCAAATGTTATGTAAATCCCACATATATTATTTGAACGATTAATTTGCCGAAATAGATAACTTCATCTTGATTTTATTTTGAGATATCATTTTTTTTTACATTGATTATGGAAGAGTTCAATTGCAATGTGAAAAGTACTTACTATTATCAACTCTTCTAATGTATACAATCGTCTAACTCTTCAGTGTTTATATAATTTACTGTCAGAGACTGTTGAACTTTGATGATCACCAAAAAGCATAGTTTACCCAGAAATAAAATTTTATGTAAATTTACTTACCCTCAAACCCTCCAAGAGGGCTCTTTCTTTCTTCAGTAGTAAATTAAAGAGACTTTTACCTGAATCCATAGCAATTGGGCATTCACGAAATACAAATCAACAGCTATACTGCCACACTGAGAGCCTAAAAAACATAAACACGCAAAACCAAAGTACTGTGAAGCAAACTTGACATCATTTAAAACTTTACTAAATTATATTGTGTATGATTCCCATGAGCTTGGATAACTGCATCCATACATCTCTGCAATGACTGAAATCCCTTATTAAGAAAGTCATCTGGAATGGCAAAGAAAGCGTTTCTGTGGGACTCCAAGAGTTCATCAAGCTTCATCTTTAATGCCTCCCCCATCATACACATGCTTAATAATGTTCATGTCTGGTGACTGGGCTGGCCAGTCTTGGAGCACCATGACCTTTTTTGCGCTCCTTCTCATGCTTCAGCCTCCACATCAAGGTTCCTGAAAGCTATCCTGCTGAAGAATTTGCCCTCTCCTGTGGTTTGTAATGTAATGGACAGCACAAATGTCTTGATACCTCAGGCTGTTGATGTTGCCATCAACTCTGCAGATCTCTCACACGCCCCTATAATGAATGTAACCCCAAACCATCATTTTTCCTTCACCAAACTTGGCTAATTTCTGTGAGAATCTTGGGTCCATGTGGTTTCCAATAGGTCTTCTGCAGTACTTGTGATGATTGGGATGCAGTTCAACAGAGGATTCAGTGGAAAAATCTACCTTCTGCTACTTTTCCAAATGATCAACTAGAAGTTAAGTTATTATTTGTTGCTCTTACAACTGGGATCAATGACAAGACTTTTGTCAGGTGGTGTAGTATTTGTTATTTGCATTAATGTTTAAGAATCTTATAAATGCATTATTATTATTATTATTATTATTTTAAAGAAATGTGTTGAATAACAACTCAATCACCAAATAGCGAAATATGCAAAACGGCATTGGCTTTATTTAATGTTTTAGAAGCAGTATACATTAAACAGCACTCAAAAGCTACAGTACTAGTGTCAGATGACAGAACGCAGAAACTCATCAAACAAGAAGTGAAAGGCTTCACAGAGACAGCAGATATCCATTATGTTCACATATGCCCTTGTATGTTTGACATATTGAAATTCAGTGAACATCAAGCTTTAATCAAAGTCCTCACATAGAAGTTCACAAACTCTCATGTTGCAAACGTAAATTCCCATTTCAGCTCTCTCTTCTTCCTGCTGAATTCATTCCGAGCCTTTACCACTGCATAATTTAGTGTAAGATGCATTCTTTATTAACCTGCTGTACGGTACACCTTCAGGCCAAGGATAAAAGTCTCCCCGAAGCTTTGCTTTGGTATAAAAAAAACTAGATGCCCTGCGGAGAAGATCTAGGCTGGATAGATAAGGTTGTTTAAATAAGGTCTGCATCACGATTGCCTGACAGATGATGCGCAGTTGATGTGATGGTGGGGTTTAAAGCAATAGTCAGTTCAGTAATCAAAACAGTTGTTATTTCTCAGGCTGCGTTCACACCAGACGCAGAAGAAAGTGTCAAGTGCGAGTGATTTACTTGTCAAGTAGGGGGTGGGGTTAAGGCTAGGGAGTGGGGGTGTTGATGAATCGCGAACTGAAGACCAGGGGTTGTTGGTGGGGGGGTTGCAAACTGAAGACTGGAGTCTCTGGTCAATACTACAAAGGTCAGCAGTTCGGGGAATGTACCAAAAGTCAGAGGAGGCGAGGGGTGGCGGGGGATGGGTGAAAGTCCGGGATTTTTTCAGGATACAGAACTAAAATGTCATTTTTGACATGGTCAATTCCTATTTTGTTACTGTATTTGATTATTTTTGACGACCTGTTGTAGCACTGTAGTTTAGATCACAATTTATGCTACCCACTCATTCTGAAAACATACCCCTATATACATTTCTGGAGAGTGCGAAATCCGTTCCAGGAGCTATGTTTTTTGTAGTTTTTGTTAACCCCGTTATTTGGTTGTTTACTTGATTTTTTTGGATTCTGTTTTTGTCTTAACCAATTTCTGGAACTGTTTTTCACCAGACTCGAACCGTCGTCATGGTCAACTTATCTGCATCTCAAGTCCACCGACGTACATGGTGAGCTAACTGGACAAACTAGTAAGAGCAAGAAAGCCGTCCATACAGAGGTATGCGGTCAGCTGGTAAGCGCGAAAAAGAACGACGTCATGCCGCCCCGTAGCATTCGTTTTAAAGATGAAATGCAGCCATACGCAGCTCTGGCGACATCATTTGCAATCTCCAGAAAAGTATATAGGGCTACATTTTCAGAATGAGCATATGTTAAATTTATAAAATTAACAAATCCTGACTAGCTCAATATACTACTAATCAGCTGCTTATTAATACTTATTATGGAAGAAGTTAGGTTTAGGCTTTGGGAGAGATTATGGATTCAGAATAAACTTATACTATATAAAGGACAGTTAATATCTTAATTTTAGGCAGGTAATAAGCCAGTAGTTATTAGTATGAATTGTGACCTAAACAAAAGTGTGCTTACATCTTTTTACATTGCACATGGCAAACACCTGCATAACCTGAAAAAAAAAAAAAAAGAGTGGGCGCTGACTGACAGCTGTGATAATAATAGTGTGCTTTTTTCTTCATTGCTGTATTTAATCTGTTAACTTTTTTTTATTTCATGTAACCTATATATAGCATCCTTAAGCACTGTTATTTCTCTCTCCCGGCACTGCTGCCAAGCATATTTTTTGACAAGATGATTTGCTAGTTTATGACTGAAAAGTCCTCATTTGGCCATCTTCTTTTAATACGCATATTCTTTTAATATGCATTTTTGCCCTTGCGCGCCAAGAGCTGGATGACTTCACAAATATTAAATATTACAATATTATTAAATAATAAAGTGATATTAATATCAACAGCAACATTCTCGCACAATATCCAGCTAATTCAGACGTTGCCTAGCGACATAAAAAAAAGCGCTCTTCGCTTCTTTTTTTCTTGTCAACAAAAAAGGCAGTGAGGTGCGCCTCGGGTTTTTGGAACGTAAATCTGCGTTTGGTGTGAACCAGCCCCTTAATGTAAGAGGGCTGCTCCACTCTTTGACTGCTTTTGATATCCCTTTACAAAACATCACATCAACAAAGACTCAGTCTGAATAAGTAGCCCTATATATGTTTTTGGAGATCATACATTTTGTAGCCAGAAGTACGTACAGGGTTCGTACGGGTGCTGGAAATCCTAGAAAATGCTTAATTTTAAATATTGTGCTTATATTGTGGAGAAAGTGCTTGAATGTTACATATGGCTGCGTTTTGATTTTAAAACAAACGCTGCTGGACAACATGACACAATTCTTTTTCACACTTACTAGCTGACCGCTTACCTCCATATGGACGGCTTTCCCCGCTGTTACCAGTTTGCCCAGTAAAATGTATCTCAGTGGACTTGAGACGCAGAGAGGATTTGACCAAAACGACAGAGTTTGAGTCCAGTGAAAAACGGTTCCAGAAATCAGGTAAGACAAAAACAGAAGCCAAAAAGTAAAATAAACAAATATACAGATGTTACTACTTCAATGTGTTCCTTGTGCCGCCATTCATACCGCGGCGACGGCGGTACTTGATGCGCCAGCAGCATTTGACCGCTGGGTGGCACTTTAACCACAGATATTCAGCTTTGCCTTTTCACAATGCTAAACAGACTGTTCTGTCGGCGTAGCTTACTGTATGTGATGTGATGTGTTCAATTAAAATATAATTTTAATTTAGTTTTTCTGGTAATAGACATGCTCTTACACTATACTATGCTGCAGAAAAGATACATGGTGAGAAGTCAAAAAGCAAATATAAGAATTAAGTTATTAGCCTTCAGTGCCCGATTAAATTGCGTTGGGGTGAAAATAATGTTTTGATTTCTTTGACTATCATGGCAATGTTATTATCTCAAATCTTAAACGTGAGCATATAAAAAACAGCAAAATAATATAGATTATTCTGCCGGTAGAGCACATCACCTCACAGTTGTGAACTTGCGATCACCTCAACTTACATTTAAAATTTGTTTACCTGGTTTATTGTAAACTTTTTAAGTGCAAAGAGGATTCGTTTTGGAAAATAGAATTGAAGAAATGAAAGACAACTAAAGTGAAAGCATAAACATTCAGTACAAATAAGTAGTCTTAAATAAATAAATAAATAAATAAATAAATAAATAAATAAATAAATAAATAAATAAATAAATAAAGCAGTCTTTTAGTCTAAATATAGAGAGATGTATTTTGCTATTTTGATAGGACTAAGACAAGATATTTTCATTTATGTTTTTAATTTACGTTTTTATTTACATTTTCGTTGTTGATTATATTTTACTATCTCATTTTATGTTTCAATTATAGTACATAAAAATAAACGAATAATGAAAATAAATAAATAATGAAAATAGGACATAAATTAAGTCTGGCAGGTTTATTTTTAATAATTTAGTTTCAGTTCCGTTTTTTTGTTTCAAAACGTCAATGTTCTGCTTTAAAGTATAACGGTTTTGTTTTGTTTTTTTACTTAATGGCTCAGTAAGTTTTGTATTTTAATTTCATATTCAGTCACCTTGCATATGCGTGTGAAATATAATGCCGCATAACCGCGGAAAAAGAAGAAAAGGCTGTCAGTTAAAGCTAATCAAAATTAGCTATATTAAAATACAGCATTTATGTTAATACAGGCAGAGTGTGAACAAACTCAAGGCTAAGATATGCGCTTGTTTTTTTTAATGCATTTAAAAATAAATGCTATATAAATAAATGTTTTTTTTTGTTTTTTTTTTTACTTTTTTTTGTATGGTAAAGGACAATGCACATTATGTTATTGATGTAAACTTAGGCTAAAACTTACCATTGATAAACGTGACCTACCTCAAGCAGATCACTTAAAGTGTAATAAAAATAATGTTGCCGCAGGACATAAACGAAGTCCCGCAAGTTTATTTTTAATAATTTAGTTTCAGTACTATTAACTTTTTTTTTCTCAAAACATCAATAGCACCTTCAATAATCTAAACATTAAAGATAGACCGCAAGATGTGTTGAGTGGCTATATGTGGTGAAGAACGATGGCAAAGCTAAGTGTGATTATTGTAATAAACTAATAAGTTATAAAGCAGAGAGTCCCGACCAACAGGACTGACTTAGCATATGCGGTTGGCTCATTCTTCACGAATATAGAATTAAAATAATGGCGCGTTAGGTTCATTGTGCATCCCGCAGGTGCAACCAACAAGAGTTGTGCATTTTAGTTTAACTTTTTTGAGCGTTATAAGCAGCTCGGTGTTAGTTTTTAATTTAATATATATTGAGCCGAAACTAAGCAGCGCATTCTCTCCGCCTCCTCGTTTATAACCAGCGGGACACGCTACTGAAGCAGGAGAGACACTCCGTCGTTCATAATCTTAGCTGATGTGTCGGAGTCGAAAGAATATATCAAAGAGGAATGTTCTTTTTACAGTGCCGATATGTTTAATCTTTTTTCCCTGTCATTTCTCTTCAGCAAATTATATTTTTAAAGCTGCTTGATTCTTTTAAAACCGAAAGCAGAGCCCGTCAATTAATGTTTTTTCATAAGATACTCCTTTATTAATGTTTTATTTTATGAGTGTCTTTAATGTGCTTTTTAATAGTTTTATTTTATTCAAAGCAGCGCCTAAAAGCGAATTTATCCTCAAATCGTGGCATGAGAGCGATGTCATGTCGCATATATTGCCTTTTTTTCTGATCTTTTTGCATAAAGGTTTTAATCAAAAGACAGGTAATTTAATTACTTTCGATGTGCTAAAATATTTGTTAAATAAATGTTATTAAAAAAAGGCATATGCAATGTGCTCTGACGGGTAAAATCAGATTCTTTCTCTCTTTCAAGTTCAAAGCAAATTTGAATGCCAAAGGATTTTAGATGCATATACAAGACTATATGTAGTATATTAACATCAACAAATTAATAAAATAAGTAGCAAATGAGAAATAAATGACAGACAAGTTGATAAAAACAGACATTATCTCTAAAAGTTATCAGAATTGCAAGATTAAAACAGCTGAATATAGGCCTAAAATAAATCTAGAAAGCTTGCACATTGATATTTATTCTTTTTTTTTTCGAATAACGAACAATTTCAACCGCGGGGAGATACCGACAGCTTGATTTGCAGTATTTTCTAACATGTTAGAAGAGGGCAGCGGACATGGCTGCCGGTGGGGAAGCGGCTGTGCCCTCAGCAGCTGATTGAGACGGAGCTGCATATCAAGTGCACTAAATAGGGCTCAACCTGTGCAGTGCACATGCCCTTTTTAGTCTTGGATAGAAAGTGCCCTTCCAAAATGATCAAAAGTGCCCCCGCGACGCGGCACACCCTCGGTCCCGCCCTTCAGTAGGCGCGCAACAACACCGCTCTTGACAACACCACGTCAACACCGCTCTTCAGTACTCGCGCAACAACAACCCCCATATTTGTTTGCACTACTGCCCTTTTTGCCCTTTTTGTCTTGTTTGTGAGACGCGACGCTGCACTGCTTTGGCAAAACGAACGTACAGTTACTTGTCATGCCAATAAAGCACCTCAAATGTGAAAATGTGAAAATAGCCTAGGCAACAAATAAATAGTAGTCTAATAATAACAAAAAATGCCCTTTTCATTTTCATACAATAGGCCTATGTGTGGGTTTTGACAATATGTGTTTAATTAAGCTATAAAGATTTGCCTATCAGATGAAATGCATAGTAAAATATGAAATAAATGTCTCTTTTGCTGAATATTTAATTAATCTATATATTTAATATTTTAAAAATCAACTCCTTTTTGCCCAGAGAAAGAGGCGCGCGGCACTAGCGGACATGGGGTGCTTTCCCAAAAAAAGACGTACAGTAACTTGCGGCTGAACTATGCACAGTTTGGGGAAAAAAAGGATATAGTGATGCATGTTTCCCAAAACCCCTAGTTTCTCTGTCGCAGATCCATCATTTGAATCACGTTATAAGTAAAACGCACATAATGATAAAGCACCATCATCACGAGGGCAATTAAATAAAGACAACCTAAACATATTTTTAATTGTTTATTTATGTAATGTGAGTTTTTATAACTTTGTTCTTTAAATTATTTCAATATAACTTAGGCTATTCTATCGTGATGACACCATAAAAGGCCTTCAATGCATTGATATAGGTAATAGGGATACAATGAAAAGCCGATTTCACTATTGACCCTGTTTTTATTCATTGACGGCTTCCCAACGCCGCAATTCTGTTGCGCGAAAAAAAGCTGCTGCAAATAAGCAAATTTATGACAATACACATTTAATAGTTTCATGAAAGTAGTTGCTGGTGTGCTTCATCTGCGTGATTCTGATTTGACATTCTTCCGCTAAACTTGCTCTGTGTTGAGGTGTGAATGGGCTGTGCTCTTTGCTATTGATGCTAAGGCATCAAGGTGTAAATGAGCTATAGTTCTCTTTGCAACTTTCAATTTTGAGGTGGGGGAAGTGGGAAGAGGCAATTCAAATGTACCATCTCTAAAAATAAAAAGGTCGCTTACGCGGAATTTGTGTTTAAAGATTATTACCTTATTTTTATTTTATTATTATTAATTTATTCATTCATTCTTCATTCATTTTCTTTTCGGTTTAGTCCCTTTATTAGTCTGTGATCGCCACAGCGGAATGAACCGTCAACTTATCCAGCATATGTTTTACGCAGTGGATGGCTTCGGGACGGAGTGAAAGGAAAGGCGGAATTTGCCCCGAGTCTGGGAAAGATGGCTTGCCGTAATTACACTAGTTTTCCTATCGCACACAGGCGCCAAACACATAAACAAATAAATAAAAAAGGGAAAGAAAACATCTAGCCTTGAGGTCTTTTTGCTTATAATCGCCCTTATGTTTCCGTTTTAAATGTAAGGCTGTTGCATAAAATAATACAATTTTAATTTATAAGTTACTTTGCTGCGTCCCCCTTGATGTTACAATAACGCATAATAATCTACACACCATATTAAAGACACAGCAGACATAAAGGTTGTGTGTGAGAGCCCGAGCAAAAAAGGATCAGAAATTGATCACGCACGCACAGGAAAAAAGGCAATTATGCAACACATGACATGCATCGCTCTCAATTGACGGGCTCTGCTTTCTGTTTTAACATAATCAAGTAGCTTAAAAAATAATTTGATGAAGAGAAATGACAGGAAAAAAAGTAATAAAAAAAATAAAAAGATTAAACGTATCGGGACTGTTAAAAGAACATTCCTCTTTAATATATTCTTTCGACTCAGATACATCAGCTAAGATTATGAATGACGGAGTAGGCTATCTCTCCTGCTTGCCTCAGCAGCGTGTGTCCAGCTGGTTATGAACGAGGAGGTGGAGAGAATGTGCTGTTTAGTTTCGGTTTGATATAAAAACTAACATAGAACTGCTTATAACGCTCAAAAAGTTAAACTAAAATGCACAACCCTTGTTGGTTGCACCCGCAAGTTGTGTTATTTATATTTGTGGCTGTTAAGTTATATATATATTGAGATACTGAGCCATTACAAGTAAAAAAAACAACAACAAAAAACTAAAATTTTACTTTAAAGAAGAACAGACGTTTTGAGAAAAAAAAACTGAACAGAACTGGAACTAAATTATTAAAACTAAACTTGCAGGACTTCGTTTATGTCCTGCGGCAACTTTATTTTTATAACACTTTTTTTTTTGCCCCGAGTCTGGGAAAGATGGTTTGCCGTCATTACACCGATCGCACACGAGTTACATGCGTCAAACACATAAATAAATAAATAAATAAATAAATAAATAGGCCTAAATAAATAAGGGAAAGAAAACATCTAACCTTATAGGCTGAGGTCTTTTTGCTTATAATCGCCCTTATGTTTCCGTTTTAAAGGCTGTTGCATAATACAATTTTAATTTATAAGTGACTTTGTTGCGTCCCCTTGATGTTTCAATAACGCATAATAATCTATACACCATATTAAAGACAACAGAAAGACATAAATCTTTACAAATTACCTGTCCCCTTTTGTAGACTCAAAACAAGTGTCAAATCTTGAAAAAATTGCCTGAGCCATATTAAAATATAATTTAAAGAATTATTATCGGATAAAACCGCATTAAATAAATAAACCAATATAAAACAAGCAAAAGCAAGCTATAACAGTTTAGGTATAGGTCTATGTAGCCTACATAAATGAAACCGTTAAAGTCAAATTAAACTTTCATTTTACAAGATATTTTTTTTTAAGATTTTAGATATTTTCTAAAAACAATAAACACCAGAGAAAGTTTAAATAATTATATAGTGGTTACGATGATAATAATTAAATCGTTCAAACAGAGCATTTTTTGGGGAGAGTGAAAGCAGAATGCGACCTTTTGATGAATTAGCTCTAACCTTTGACAGTTTTTTTTTCTTTCCGCGGTTATGCGCGCATTATATTTCAAATGCATATGCAAGGTGACTGAAATTGAAATTAAAATACAAAACATACTGGGCCATTAAGTAAAAAAACAAAACAACAGTTATACTTTAAAGAGAACTTTAAAGAGAACATTGTTGTTTTGAAACAAAAAAAATAACTGAAAACTATTAAAAATAAACCTGCGAGATATGTCCTGCGGCAAAATTATTTTATGAAGCAGTATTCAACTTAAGCTCTTTAGACCATGCATGCGCCTGACCGTTTCTTAGTGTTTCACCACATGTCCTTAAATACATAAGGCCTATTTTTATTATTTTTCATTATTCTTTTATTATTATGTACAATAATTGTGACATAAAATTAAATAGTAAAATATAATCAACAACGAAAATGTAAATAAAAAGGTACATTAAAACATAAATGAAAAGGTCTTGTGTTAGTCCTACCAAAATAGCAAACACTGAAAATCTCTTTACATTTAGGCTAAAAGACTGCTTTAATTTTTTAATTTAGGCATACTTAGAATATTTGTACTGAATATTTGTGCTTTCATATTAGTTGTCTTTAACTTCTTCAATTCTATTTTTCAAAAAGAATCCTCCTTGCACTTAAAAAGTTTAGAATAACAATAATTCGTGTTAACAAATTTTAAATGATTAATAAAGGAATTATAATGCTTTGACTTATTGTTTAATCTCATTTACAAGCACAATAGCATATTTAAGGCTGCTGTGTGGGCTATTTCTGTCGGTTCGCATCCCGTCCCTTTGCGCCCCCTGGCGGCTCATTCACAAACTGCGGTCATACACTAAAAACAAAGCGGCTCCTATTTCAAACGGCGGCGGTATATGACGCGGCGGTAATAGTCACTTTGAACTCTCACCTACTGTATAACAGCGTGAGAATGTGGCACAATCTGAAAACGCAGTAATTAAATTTTTCTTTTTCTGGATTTCTGGGTTTAGGGAAGGGTTTAGGGAAGTGGGTGTGGGGGTCAACCGGTACTTTTTAAAACACTATTGGTTGGGTTTAGGGAAGGAGGATGGGTCAGTCAATCATTCAGTCAGTCAGTCAGTCCACAGTGGCCTCTTTTGGATTTATGCAAGAACTGCAGGTGCGAATGGCACTTGCGAGAGAAATTTAAGATTTGAAAAGGCGTACACAGTGGCCTCTGGTGGATGCGTAAAAACAAAAATTGCAACAAAAAAAAAAAAACGTATCTCCAGGGATGAATATTGCGATCTCCAAAAAAGTATATAGCAGTACGTTTTCAGATTGAGCCTGGGTCGCATCTCGTTCTGTACCCTCTTAAGTGTCATTTTAAAATGTTTCCATATTGAAATGCTTTTTAAAAGTAATCTAAAAGTCTTTTTTCATAGGGGAATGTAATTCTTTTTAGTTTCACACCCCAGATGGTGCTACCACACTGGTCTAGAGCCCTGAGAGAGAAAAATTATCAATGAATATCGACTTAAATTTTTTATCCGTTGCTCAAATATGGATTTAGAAGACTTGGAATACAATGCACGAGTCGCACAGTCTGTGGCCTTTTTTTATATCTTGACAGATGTGTTCACTGTGAATCATTTCGGGATGAACTACTTCATATTCTAATCTTGCGTCTTTCTTTTTTTTCTCGCCGCATTATACCAGATAGGAGAGCACCCAACGCAGAGTTAATGTTCCTCTGATCACGTTCTCTAAACAACGGAGGGCATGTTGTGTGCGGAGCCCACCAGGGCTTGTTTGGTGTTGTGCGCCGCTCGCAGTTGGAGTACGATCCATCTGACTCACTCGTTAGGATGTGTAACTACACTGATGGGGCCTCGCTCTGCTCCTTTTGTTTCTCTGCCTTCTGTCTGTCATTCACTGCCTTGTTATTGAATTTAAAGCGAGTCGAGAAAGAGAGGAGAAGAAAAACAGCGAGGAAATACTTTGGAGTATCCCACAGAGAATACAGCCTCATTTCTGATGGTGTCCTAGAAACATAAATCTCATTATAATTTGGAACATCAAGACAATCTAGCGCGGAGTAACACAAAATCACGATTAAAGATAAAAAAGATTTAAAAATAAACAACTTCGATCTATACATATGCATAGAAGAAGAGGATTCAGCAAACACTAAGCGAGGCTGCTGGAGAAGGAGGGGTTGAGGGGTCTGCATCTTTGAAAACTTTGCAAAAATAACTCGCTATGTTGTTTTGCTGTCACAGATTTGGACCTGAGAACGGCTGCCTGCTTTTCGTGCTGCTTAATTAAAATATCTGCATTGGCTTTCTGTGCTCGGCGCTCAATGAAAACACGGCTAACAAGATATCTAACCCTCATTACTTGCTTTTCTTGAATTAGCTGCTGTGAAACGAAAGTTTTGCAGCAAAACATGTTTTGTAATATAATGCATCGCCTTTCTCCTGTTTTCGACGTTTTGTTGCGTATTGTATGGCTTGATGTTCAAAATGTTCTCAGTTGGTGACACATCGCTCATTTATGAGGTAGGAGATTTCTTTCTACTGTAAAACTGTAAAATATTGCATAAAACAACAGTTCATCAAAAAAATTGCCAATCGCATGGCAGCAACTCAATACTTAGACATGTCGGCATGGTCAAGACAATCTGCTGCAGTTCAAACCGAGCATCAGAATAGGGAAGAAAGCTGATTTAAGTGACTTTGAATGTGGCATAGTTGTTGGTGCCAGACAAGCTGGTCTGAGTATTTCAGAAACTGCTGATCTACTGGCATTTTCAACCACAGCCATCTCTAGGGTTTACAGAGAATTGTCTAAAAAAGATAAAATATCCAGTGAGCGGCAGTTCTGTGGACGCGAATGCCTTGATCATGCCAGAAGTCAGAGGAGAATGGCCAGACTAGTTTGAGCTGATAAAAAGGCAACAGTAACCCAAATAACCACTAGTTACAACTGAGATTCGCATTATGGATGTGCAGCCGACAAATCTGCAGCAACTGAGTGATGCTATCATGTCAATATGGACCAAAATCTCTACAGAATATTTCCAATACCTTGTTGAATCTATTCCACAAAGGATTAAGGCAGTTCTGAAGGCAAAAGGGAGTTCAACCCAATACTAGTAAGGTGTACCTAATAAAGTGGCAAGTGAGTGTATAATACTGTTTCATTTTCATTGTGATACATCAAGCTAGGCTAAAGATATTTAAAGCTATTTATTTGACAACCAGGTGATTTTATTTTTACATTGCCTTCATAAAAGTCAAATCCAGATGCACGACTTTATGAAGTTTTAATTGATATAATGTTAATCATTTGATGCTTGTCAAGACATTTAAAATAGCAGTACAGTTTTTATTATTAATAGTTTGCAATAGTTTTTTTTTTCCTGTATTAATTTTTATTTACTTCAGGTATTACTAATTTACTCTAAAAGAAAATTAGCAGTATTTTATGTACTTATTTATTTATTTATTTGGCAACTAGCTGACATGATTTATTTTTATATATATATATATTTTTTTTTTATTTCTGAGTCTCACCTGAATTAAAATATTCATATTTTAAGGCGATTAAACATTTAATCAATTCATAAGGATTTGTTTTTTTATTTTTTGAGTTTTGCAACCCAGGTTCATCATTGATTTGTACCCCTATATACATTTCTGGAGATCATGAAATACATACCAGAAGGTACGTTTTTTTTTGTTTGTTTTTTTGCAGTTTTTGTTTTTGCAAATCCTCCAGAGGCCACTGAGTATGCTTTTTGCGATCTCAAATTTATCTCACAAGTGTCATTCACGCTTGCTGTTATTACGGAAATTCACCAAAGGGTGCTGTCGATTGACTTGACTGACTGACTGACTGACCAACCAATACCCCCACCCATCCCCTTTCCTATACCTAACCGATAGTGTTTTCAATAGCATCGATTGACCCGATCGCCCCCTTCCCTAAACCCAACTGATAGTGTTTTCAAAAGCAATCCTGGAAAAGAAAATGCCTAGCGGCTGCATGGTTTTTACCACACTTTCAGATTTTACCATGTTCTCATTCTGTTATTTACTTGTTTTTTTTTTTGTTTGTTTTTTTGCCTTTTTATTTTGTTTTGCCTGTTTTCTGGAAATGTTCTTCGTCAGGCTCCTACGCCAGTGTCACAGTCAACTCCTCTCTGCGTCTCAAGTCCACCATCGTACTTGCGAGCTACTCTGCAAACTGGTTACAGCAAAAAAAGCCGTCCACATGGAGGTAAGCGGTCAATTGGTAGTGCCAAAAAAAAAAAAAAAACATAATCGCTGTTATACCACCCCGTAGCATTAGTTTTAAAGATGAAATGCAGCTATACAAGCTCTGGCTACATAATTCGCGCCCTCCAAAAATGTATACTAGAGTACATTTTCGCAATGAGCCTGTGTTGTTTAAGCAGACTTCTACAGAAAAGATAAATTATTTTAGATCTGTGATTAATTTGTGATGAACTAATGTTCATATGGATTTGAAAAAATAAGGATTTTTTCTTCGTATTACAGTAAATTAACAACCCCTTTATAACCCCTTTTCCTATAATAGTCTTGTTGGTACAACACTTTAAACATATTTTAAAAACAACAGATTTTTCAAGCAATTAAATGTAAAGTATTTAACCAGTTAAACTCCGCGGATCCGGTGACGTCTTCGACTTTCGCTTTAAGATTTAAAGGGCTAGCATTGCACCAGACCCCCTTAAGTGGTTTTGTTTGAAAGTGTAGAATCTATATTTTATGCACACATGCACCACTTCGGTTTTTATTCTACTGTACAAAAGTTATTTACACTTAAATACACAGTAATTTGGATACCCGAGCTGGGTATTTTACATGGGTCATTTTCATATTCTTCATATGACACATGTACAAGTTATAGCTCAAATGAAAGCTCTTGCCAGTGCACATACAGTTCTAGCATTCTTTTTACTGAATTACATACAAATATGAAACAGTTGCCGAATGAATCGCGGTGTTTCCATGGCGCAGAGGTGAAAACAATACATTTATGATCAGTAAGCAGCCCCAGATAGCACAGACAGCTGTCATCTCTTACCTGATGCTGCACGCTTCAGGGCCATTTCTCCTCTGTTTTTGAGGTGATGTGCATAAGTAATCCTTTAATATGTCTGACGTGGCCCAAACACAGTGAATTATGTTTGATCAAACAAAAGAATAGTGAAATATGTAAACAAGGATCGGTCTCTGTGGCTTGTATAGCACCTCTCATCAGTTGAAATGCAATAACTTTTGCATAGATTATGGTAGAAACATTTTTCTTTTTTCCTATGATTACAGACATGTGCAGGAACCACCAAAATGAATTACAGCACCCCAGACCACACAGAAGCTAAAAGGTACACTTTCAAATTTGAGTTTATAAAAAAAAATACAAAAAGCGCCTCTTTTTTTAGATGTTTATTATACCACAGACAGCATATTCAGTTATTTTAAACACTTTCAATAGTCTTTTATGAAAATATAAAGGGTTTTCTTTAAAATGATGCCAAATTTTTGTATTCACACCTCTGCATGTGCATTTGGGAAGCTTTTAAATTTGGATAGACAAAATTCAGGCGGAAAACCCAAAATAACCGTTCAGTGACTCAAAAAATAACTGACTGTATATAATCTAATTTTAAACAGCAGAACATTGGCATTTAATTAATACAATTAAAATGCAGTTTAGATGAAAGTGACAGGTTTAAAACAACAAAGTCAGTGCATAATGACACAGTTTGTTCCTCTATAATTTGAGAATAAAGCTTTATCAGCGAGCTGTAACCTCTGCCGACACCTTTCCATTTATCTTTTGTTTGCTCATTCTATTAGCAGACGCGAAAGCTTCAAGTTATCTCCTGAACCACGTAAACACATGAATGTGACTCTGGCCGTGTCTCAGCTACAGGTCTCCTCTTGCTGATAGGAACACCACTGTTCGGTTATCTCTGAAGCCCGAATCCCCTCTATTGTTTGTTGTTGTGTCGTGTCTTTGTTGTGTGTTTTATCATAAGGAAACAGAGCGCAGCTGGGTCTCGGCGAGTGTATGAGAGTGGCAGAATCCACTGTCCTCTCACTCTCTGTTTATCTGACTAAAACCACTAGAGTATAAATTACTCTTTGCTAACCCGCGCTACTCGATAAAATATGCTCCCTTCTGAAAACTCGCAACAATCTGCTATTGAGGATCTGCCGGTTAGCTGGATGAAAATCAGTGACAGCCTATCTTAATAAAGGGGGAAAGGAATATGGAACTGTCTTTTTCTAAAATAATACCAAGTACCAAAAAAAAAAAAGAATTATAAAAAAGCTAGGTAACACTTTATAATAACTACACACTGTGAACCATTTATTAAGCATTAGCAAATAGTGAAATCATTATCTGTTAAGTACTAACTCCACATTAATAAACATTAGTAAGCAGTTTATAACTGCAGCTACAACTGCTGTGTTCTTGACTTGTAACCACATTTATGCTAATAGCTGTCCTTTCATATTTTGTTAATGATTTATTTTTCATTGCTAAATTAAGTATTGCATTACTTACAAACCAGTTATTTAAGCATAGTTGGTTGTTTTTAGGACCATTCAGAATGAGTTAGTAAAAGATTCATAAACTGTTCAAATCAGTATGTATATATTATTATTCAGGCATATAGTATTAGTTAATTTGTACGTTAACAAATGCTTTAATAACTCAAGTTCATCCAGAGTTGTGACCTAATCTAAAGTGAGGACTATTTATGTTTTATAAATCCCTTATAAATGACAATTAAAGGCTCAGCTATATTCTAAACAGGAAAAAGGAACAAAAAGGACTTTATTCATTTCTATTCGTTTAAAGATACACAAATGAAACTGCATCAAATGTAAAACAAATCCTTGCAACCTTATCTAAAATAAAATCACTGTACAGTTTAAGCGGTGCATCATATTATATTGTTACATTTTTATATTGTAGTTGTTTTATCCAATTTGATGTCGTATTTTGACACTCCTGTTATTTAGTAATGTTTACTCTTTACAGTAATTTTAATTTTTAGGTAAGATTGCATTGATTATTGTTCATTTGATTCTCAGCCTTTAATAGTCATTTATAAGGGATTTATAAAGCATGAATAGTCCTCACTTTAGATTAGGTCACAAAACTGCATGAAGTTGAGTTAATAAAGCATTTATTATCATATATAGTAACCATTACTATATGCCTGAATGATAAGATATATAAACATCAATTTCAATAGTTTATTAATCATTTACTAACTCATTCTGAATGATCTTAAAAACCTCCAACTACTCATACTCAAACAACTCATACTCATACTTACAAATGGTTTGTAAATAATGCGATACTGCATTTAGTAATGAAAAATCAACCAGTCACAAAGTATGAAAGTACAATTATTAAACACATAAATGTGGTTACAAGTCAAGAATAGAGCATTTGTAGCTGCAGTTATAAACTGCTTACTAATGTTTATTAATGTAGAGTTAATGCTAAACAAATAATGAATTTCCTAGATACTAATCATTAATAAATGATTCATAGTGTGTAGTTACTATAAAGTGTTACCAAAAACTATAGTATAGTTATAAATTTTCTTTTAGCTTAGTCCCTTGTTTTGTCAGGGGTCTCCACAGCAGAATGAACCGCCAACTATTCTGGCAATTGTTTTACACAGCCGATGTCCTTCCAGCCGCAGCCCAGTACTAAGTTTTAGAATGAACAAAAATAGCTTGAGTTCTAGTTGATCATTTGGCAGAAGTGGCTTATATAAAAGGCAAAGGCTTCTAGATTACGCTTATTTTACCAAAATAAAATATGATCATGCCTTGAGTTTTAATTATTTAATTAGGACAATAAGGACTGACTTTGCTTAGACAATTGTCTTGTCACTTAACAGAAATAATATACAGTACAGACTATCAAGTCATGGAGAAGTGGATAATTTTTTTTTTTTAAAGAATATTTTGTATGACTCTCATGAGCTTGGAGGACTGCATCCATACTACATCTGTAATGACTCAAATACTTATTATTAAAGTCACCTGGAATGGCAAAGAAAGCAAGAAATGCCCGATAATGTTAATGTTTGGTGACTGGGCTGGCCAATCCTGGAGCACCTTGACCTTCTTTGCTTGCAGGAACTTTGATCTGGAGGCTGAAGTATGAGAAGGAGCGCTATCCTGCTGAAGAATTTGCCCTCTCCTGTGGTTTGTAATGTAATGGGCAGCACAAATGTCTTGGTACCTCAGGCTGTTAATGTTGTCATCCACTCTGCAGATCTCTCGAACCCCCCCATACTTAATGTAACCCCAAACCATGATTTTTCCTTCACCAAACTTGATTGATTTCTAAATCTTGGGTCCATGCGGGTTCCAGGAGGTCTTCTGCAGTATTTGTGATGATTGGGATTTCCAAATTATCAACTAGAAGTCCAGCCAATATTTGTTGCTCTTACAACTGGGGTTGACGACAAGACTTTTGTCAGATAGTGTAGATCAGCTTACATTTTGGTGTGTAAAATGAACACTACAGCGTAGTATGATGCTGCCGAAAACCTCTGTTGTTATTCTCACTACTGCTGAATGCTTACCTCGGTAAGGACAGCTCTTTTAGAAAAGTTCACTTAAGCTGATAAACACCACTGAAGTACTATTGGTACATCGTGAATGCATAATAGGTAGGATCGGCATGTATCTGAAGCTCCGCCTTTTTACTTTAGGAAATCACGAGTTATTTTTTCTCAGTTCTTCAAAGTCATGCTGTGTAAAGTGCTATAAATGTACTATATAAATATTCATCAAAACATCACTCTCAGCAGCATGGTAGCATTTAGATCAGTATAGCATTGCAAAGTTATTTCAAGAACAGAACGAAGAACTTCGCTTTGAAAATACTGAGTTTGCAACAACCCAGAGAAAGATGTCTACAGGAATCCAGAAACTGCATGCAATTGAAAAGCCTTTTTGGATGCATAACACTGTCATTACGTGGTGGCAGTAATGTTGCTGCCTTATCACCCTACCTTCCATTATCTGAGTAATGGAAGTTAACAGGCTAAAGATTGTTTGTAATTATCCAAATGCGGAGACAACAGCAAATAAGCGGATTCAGAGTTGCTTTAGTTTAGTAAAAAGCTCGATTTGCATATGTGATCACATAAATACCGGACTATAACATCATTTAAATGTCATTTCAGAACATTCTCTCTTGAAAAAAAAAAGAGAAAGTCATTCATTTAGAAACTGGCTGAGCTGTTCTGCAAAACCGCAGTGCTTTTGTAGCTTTTTTTCTGTCCATTTCACATCCTAAATGCTCCTTTTCCATTATCCACAATTATCCAATCAGTTTTCCACCACCTACTCGCCCAAAACTGCTGCCGTTTGTGAGGACAGATGTGCTCGCCAGCCTCCCGAACCTTTTAGTGCATCAGATGACTTTAAATGACTTGAAACTTTATTTATTTATTCAATCGTAATAATACATTTTCCTTTTGCAGTAATGCAGCTCCATCAGTCTCTAATGCCCCCAGGGCGACCAGATGTTCCTCCAGCCATATGGCGTCCCAGTATCTCTCTTTCTCATCTCGCACGCTCTTCCTCTGTTTCTCTGTCTCTCTTTCGCCTTCAGCCTTTACTGTGTGTCCACATTTTGTTTCTGCACTCTCTTATCTGGCATTTGACATGATTGCAAACTCCCAGCTTCTACCTGACAGATCAGATTTCAGAAATTCATATCTATACATAACAAAGTGATCTCTGTGCTGGTACTAGATTGCTAGATGCCATATTTGAACGTGAAATGAGCAGAAAATTTTTAAAATGACAAGATCTGAAATTCAAATCCCATTTTTGCCAGGAAAAACTATTTTAAAATGTACAAAGCCGTGCTGGTGAAATGCAAAACAGTGCACTTGAATTCATTTAGTAAAGCAGGAATAATGTGCACCTTAACTGTACAACCAGCCTGCACCAGATTCTAAAATCTGCTGGTCTTGACCTAAAACAACAGAGGACGTGACCTGAGCAGTGTCTCCACCAAGCAAAGTTTTTAAAATAGTAACTCCTGACTCATGCAGTAAAGGAAATCGCACAAAAGGTCATGCCCATTGTGATCAACAAAGCCAACTGCATTGAATTCTGATTCACTGGAAATGAAATAGTCAGAACCAGCGCAAATACAGAGTTCAAAACTCACTATGAAAACAATGCCATAAATCAGTTTATGAGTAAATTGTGGTGAAACTTTCAACACAGGATAATTGTGAATACCAACAAAGGCACATTCTGAAAAGTCCCTGATATACATTTCTGGAAATTGCGAATTATGTAGCCAAAAATATGTACAGTATGTCTGCATTATGTCTAAAATGAATGCTACTGGGCAGGATGATGCCGTTCTACCAGCTGTCTACTTACCTCCATATGGATAGCTTTCCTGCTGTTACTAGTTTGTCCAGTAGCTCGCCATGTATGTAGACGGACTTGAGATGCAGAGCGGAGTTGACCACGACGATGGAGTTCAAGTCCACGAAGGACAATTCCATAAAGCGCGTAAGACAAAAACAGAAGGCAAAAAATAAGTAAATAACAGGGTAAAAATGTGGTAAAATCTGAAAACTGAAAATCAGTGACTCAGTGAGTTAAAACGAGTAAATTCTCTGTGTTTAATCCTTTCTGTGCAAGACTGTATGGTAACGTTATAGTATGCCACATAATGTAAAGTGTTCAAAATTGGTAGCTCATCTTTAAATAAAATAGCAAAATGTTCGTTAAGAGTTATATATTTTTGTTGGAGGAAACAGCTGTGCTGATGAGGTGAATGCCGAGAAAACCCAACTGCTCCTCCGTGACATTGAGATACAGGTGATACAAGGTTATCTATATCAAAGAACTGCAAATAAGGAGCTGAATTCTGCCGCCATTTTCCTATTAAATTTAAAGGGGACTGAGGCAATAATTTAGTGTACGTTACAGTTTATGAGCTAAATGCAAAAGTTTTATGGGGGCTGAGTAGACACATAGGGGGGCTACAGCCCCCCTAAAATAGGCCTTGCAACGCTCATTTTGTAGGCTATTTGTAAAACAAATGAAGTTGAAAGTTTATCCACCCAAACCTCCGGAAATAGCACAACATGAAACTGAAACAATGTAAAAATCCCAATGGCAAACTGAGTAGATATCAAATGATCAACCAATGAAATTCATGATCTATTATCCTCAAATTATTTGTTGTTACTCATACTTTGCATGTTTACAATTACGATTCTATGAATAAGAGTACATTATAAATTAACAGGTATTTTGTTCATATTTCATTATTAGTTTTTGTTTTGTTTTTCAGTTTATTTATGATTATGAATTGCGTCATTGGACCTTTATTTCTGCTCTGTAGACTTTTGATGTTGACAACTGCAATTCAACAAAATTATTTTTGTAGCAATTATTTTAGTAGTTTGCAACAATATATTGTAAAGAAAATAATGTATAGACCATTCATTTTATTGCCAGGTTTTTGTGGCATAATTTATGCCAACTCAAGCAATATATCACTTCAAACTCTAAAAAATGGCAATAAAAGTCACTTTTTCAAACTTTTTAACATCAAAAGTTATTGTAGGAAAGGTCCCAAAACACAGTTTAAAAGCATAAACACATGAAGAAAAGAAAAAACATGAATCGCAAAATACAGAAAATTGAATGTCATTCATTGATATGAATGACAGTATCTCCGATCTGTAACTAAACTCTCTTTTCTGTGCAAAGGAATCAAGAATCCTGTGCTTTACACAGACCTGAAGGGAGTTGCATGTTTTTCTCATGTTTTGATAAATAAGAGATGAAGAGCGCAAACAGCAGCAGACAGCAGCAGCACCTGCAGGAGTTATTTACAGATATACTAATGCACTGCTGGTATCACAACACCATAGAGTCCACTCCATGCTTTTTTTCAAGCAAAGTTTGGACACAGTAACTCTTCTAAGGAATACAGATTCTATATTTGCGATAATATGTCTCAATGCAAAACACAATTCACCAATCTAGACAATCCCAATTTACCATGCATAATTAAACCATAATACATCTAATGCGCCTCTTTGCATCCATAACACCTTTCAATTCCCATTCATTCATGTTTCCCATTCCTGTTTATTCAACAAGCTTCGATGAAGTGAAATTTATTGAAGAGGCTCTTTTAAAGTACTAAACTGTCAACAATTCTTTGTAGAATTTACAGTAATTTACAGGAAGCTGTTTGCCAGTAACTTACTGTAAATCGATTACAGCAAAACATATACTGTGCCATTTATATTGCTGAATATTTATTAACAGTGTTGCATACATTTACTGTAAAATATGCAGCAATTTCTACAATGCAACTTTAAAACATTGTAGCATACATGGTCTTTAGCCTCCTTGGTACAGCAACCGACTCCCATGCGGAAGGTCGCCGGTTCAAACCCAGCTCGGATCGGGTTGGGTGGCGTGGGACAGGCGGGGTTACACTGTCAGCTGTTCAAGTGGCAGCTATATGTTTAATTTAACACAGCTCATGAAAAAACTGTTATTGTTATTAGGATGACATGCAGATAATAAGCTATATATCGATGTAAATGTGGGGTTGGGCGATTGATCGCGATGCCGGCTCAGCATCGTAAGGTTTGTCGGCCATCAGCGATGGCATCGTCTATCGACACAACCCTATATTTTTGTTTACAGTATTGCATGCATTTACTGTAAAATATACAGTAATTTCCACAATGCAACTTTAAAACACAGTAACATACTGCATAACTGTTCTACAATAAAATACAGTTCATATTACAGTTAAATACTGAGTAATTTATATTAAAAAATACATTTGCAGTTCTCTTGTCTGCTAACCTAATTCTATCTTTCATTTAATGTCTATATGTGTGTCCAAGAAGAGCCCTGATCTCATCCTCAAGTTTTCAAGTAAGACTTACCCAGAGTGAAAATCAGCCATGGTTTGTTTTTCTCCTTCTTCAACGAAGCTTTGGTTAACGACTGTCCAGAACATCAGAGTGTCCTGTTCAATAAGTCATTTCAGAGAAGTGGCTACAGTGTTTGGTTGCTGGCTTTCAATTTCCCCACTTACACACATGGGAGTTGCGTTCGCATTACCACTGCATCAGTAAACACGCTCGATACCAATTATAACGAATGGTCAAAATAACAAACTCAAACCGGCACTTCGTCTGAGAGAGAGAGAGACTACAGCAAAGTTTGCAGAAGAAGATATCTATAAGAAGTTCACTTCAGGTTATTGAAACAGACCAAGGCTTTATTTTAGATTCAGACACACATACAAAAAATGTCAGTTTATGACTTAATGGTGAACCGTTATGGATTTTACGCCAAGTCATTCTTCTAAAATCTGACATTCATGTTTTATGAACAAAGCAAATGCGCTATGAAATGTAACAGATGTTATGATGGGTAAAAGTGATTGCGATCACCCTTCATACCCAAGGCCAGTGAGCACTTAACACAATTTAGAGGAAAAGCTCACCTCTGGTCTTTTACCACACTGCACGTCTTTCTCTTTCTGTCCAAATAAAGTGGCCTGTTTTGCTCGTAATACAAGAAGGGCTTTAACCTCACTCGCTCTACCAATGCGCCTGTAGGCAAATAGAAAATGCAGGACTTTGCTATGGCATCCTCATACAGCGAAAGGCTTTCAGCTTTGCACATACAAGGCCAGTGTTGAAAAAAGGAGTTGCTTTAAAAATAAACTCCATGTATGGTGGCTAAGCGTGGTGTGGACAGACAAAAGTGATGCATTCAACAGAAGGCAGTAAACCCTTAACAAACAGCCTCACAATTTATTTATAATTTTTTTACTTCAATTTTTTTTAAACTGCACAAATGTATGCAAAGAAATGTTAAGGCTGATTTATACTTCTGCTTCAATACTTATAATCAACGCAAACGCATGGTCTGGCGCAGCTTTCGCGCAGACGCAGAGCCCTAACTGATGCCAACGCTGACGCGCAACTCTCAAAAAAATTTAACTGCATGTTTCAATGACGCGTAGCACAAGCTCTGTGATTGGTCGGCTTGGTACCGGTGACGAGTGTGGCCGGTGCTGATAGCCGCGAGCCCATTGGAATGAGTGTTTACAAGCGTCTAATCCTATAAAGAAGCTCCAGATGGATTTTTGTTTTGTTTTTACCTTATGATTAAAGTGGTTGCATGTCCGCTGGTTCCCGCCACTGAATAAGTGAGTCTTAGCTAATTGTACATTAAGGTAGCGTTCACAAAAAATGCATAAAAAATTAAAAATAAATGCATGACTAAAAAATAAATGCATGACTATGTACAAGGCAGGCGCCGTGGATGTTACAAATCATCTGTGCCACTTTCTTTCCGTTAAGCTAGTCGAGACGTTCCCTTATCGAGTCCATCTCGACATTATGTTTGAAGGACCTATAAAACTGGGCTGGGACCATGTAGAGACTTTTGAAGCTGTGCTGCAGCTGTGATTTCATATGGATGTACTCCTGCGCAGATGTGCTAACTCATCAAGAATAGTTATAAAGAATAGTTTCCAAAGTCATTCAACAATCATTGCTGTAAGTCCATAACGCGTATCTGTTAGTTGTAATACTACAACTCCTTAAAATGTTTAAAATAAAAACTAAAATTCTAATTTGCCTGGTGTTTTATTATTCATAACTTTGGGAGAATACCTTGTGTGTGTATATTTAGACTGATATTTAGTTGAATTAAATAAATAATAAGCTTTGCGGTTATGAATGTTAATAGTAGCCTACTTTGGTAAATTTCCATCAAAGCATATAATCATATGATGAATATACTAACTGCTTTTCGGAAGGTGGGGGGGTGGGGTTTGTCATATTGTACAAGGTAAGTAGGCTTCTTAGAATTCTTTGACAACGTTGTCACTGGAAACGCAAACGAACTGGTTTATTTGTGTTGATTTCAAGTGACGTATAGGAATAGGAAGCATGGGTGCCTGAGCGTGCAAGCCCGAGAGTGCAAGCCTGAAGATGCAAGTTCAACTCTGCAGCCAGACCCTTCTCAATTTAGTTAATCAAAATCACTTATAGCGCATGTCTTTGGACTATGGGGGAAACCGGAGCACCCAGAGGAAACCCACATGAACAGCGGGAGAAAAGACAATCTCCACACAGGAATGCCAACTGGCTCAGCCACGACTAGAACAAGCTGTGAGGCGAGCATGCTAACCACTAAGCCACAGTGTTGCCTTATATATATATATATTCACACGTACATGTATATACTTTTTTCAACCCGAAAACAAAGTCTTCTAGACAAAACATAAACACTTAAAAGTGAATGAGCTGTAATGCACTCTATTAACAAAACCATACTGACCTCCACTGTCACTGCCGCAGAGGTGTCCTGTCCTGCAGAGTTTCTCTCAAACCCAAATTCAACAAGCCTACACCAACGATGTCTCTGAACTAAGATCTTCGGCCCTCCTAGAGAGTATGTGGATTCGAAAATGTTCAAAAGTATCCCACTGCCCAATAAATCAATTCCAGATCAAGACCGAATGTCCCATTTCACCAATTTTTGTAACAGAAATACCTGATTGTGTTTTATGGCCCTCCCCAATTAAGCCTGGAAGTTTGAAACCCCAGTAAGACTCATCAGTTCTTCAGTGTGGGAAGACGCTTATTTGTTCTTCAGAGCCAGTCTTCCATTATTTTAGACTAGTTAGGAGTTGTGTTCAATTCTGCACGGCCATTAACTGAGCAAAGAGTTCAGTTGCTGAAGCAGTTAGCAGCCACCTGCTGAGAGATGCAGGAAGCGAATGCAACAAAATCCTTCATGCAAAGGATGAAATACTGAAATGTGCCGCCGCTAGACGGAACGGTTCAGTTTCTCAGTGTCAAGGACTGCGCATGCAGGTTAATCAGAAGTTCAGGCTGAAATCAACAACTCGCATGGAATATTCATCCTTGTGTCTTGTGGGGATTTCAAAACATGGTCTCCTGTTCAGGCCTGGGTCATATTAAACATGCGTTTTCTACACACTTTTGCTTTTCTCAACGGTTTCTCCCTCTCATCATCTTCTGCCCCTTCACCTTTCATGCTGTCCATCTTCAAAAGTGCCTCAGGCTCCTGAAGAAAAGAAACACCTGCTAATGATATCTGGCCTGCTGAAGCTGCCATGAGAACATCTTTCGCAATTTCCTGACTCTGATCAGATTCCCACTTCAAACACACGTGAATTGCTTGCACACACTCGCCTGGTCCCCGAAACCCTTGACAGGCCATGTGGAGCAGAGCAGAGGCAGTAGCAGAGGATAAAGCAGCTCTATGCGCTCGGCCTGCATGCTTAGCAGGATCAGCTTTGGCAGAGTCATGGCAAAAGTGGACCACTTTATCCAACAAACGGCCGGCCAAAATCAGCCCATGGGAACTACAGCATCTCAGCACAACCCTCAATAGATGATCCACCACTGCATGCTCAGTTAGGTGGTCAAACAGAATAGAACAGGGATGCCCAAACTCAGTCCTGGAAGGCTGGGCTGTGTCCGAAATTGCTCTCTACTCAGTAGTCACTGCATTTGAATTTATTACACGCAGGGGTGTAAAGTAACTAATTACAAATACTCAAATGACTGTAATTGAGTAGTTTTTCTCAGGAATTGAAATTTACTACGTAGTTTTAAAAATGTGTTTTTAACCTTCTCTTGCAACCCGGGCTCATTGTGGAAACATAGCCCAGCGGACGTTTCTGCGGACCGCGATTTACGTCCCGGGAGGTACGTATTCGAGCGGTTTTTGTTTTCGCGGATCCACGAGAGGCCGCTGTGCGCACTTTTTCGCGTATCGGGTGCCTCTCGGGAGCGCGCGCCGTTCGTGCCCGCGCCATTCTCCCACGAAAAGCCGCCGGATCGGCTGTCTCGGCCGCCCTCCTCTTCCTCCTCCTCCTCCTCCTCCTTCCCTAAACCCGAGCAACGGTTCGCAAAAGCCGTCCAGAAAAAAAAAAAGCAAAAGCCCTCGTCTTCGATTTCGACCGTGTTTTCGGATCCCGCCGCGTTCTCGCCCTTATTTTTCGGATTCCGTTTTTCGTCTGACCTGATTTACGGAACCGCTGTTCCCCGGACTCGATCCCGGTCGTCGTCCCCGCGGCCGGCTCCTCCTCCGAAGCCTCCGATTTGCCGACGCAACGCTGTGAGCTAAGCGGACAAACTGGTTGCATCGGGAAAGCCCTCCACTCGGAGGTGAGCCGTCGGCCGGCGAGCGCGAAGAGGAGGGGCGGAGCGACGCCACACCCCCCCACATCGTTCGCTCGAAAAAAAACTAAACGCGGCCTTACGTACCTCCGGCCACGTAAATCGTGGTCTCCAGAAATGTCCGCGGGGCTACGTTTCCAGAATGAGCTTGGGTTGTTCTCTTGAGTACATTTTTAGTGTAGACTCAGTATTCTTACTCCACTACTTTCCTTCAACCTGCAGTTACTACTTCACTTCTTTTTTTTCTATGGTGATTGGCTAAAGTCGAAAAATCAGTCCTGTGATTCCTATTAAATCAAATCGCACATAGAAAGTAAATCATATCATACAGGACAAACTGAAGACATGGGCGATTAATAAATGCCCCAAACCTTTTTGAAAATTTTTTTTTAAATGTCCAAGTCCAATTCTTACTCACAATGACCCAGAGAATTTTATAGATTGCATGTCACTGATGAGAAAATGAAGGATATCGACTGTATGATGAATCAAATCACCTAACAGCCTTTAACAATCGGAATTAAAGGAGAAAGGAAACAAGGGCCAAATTAAGCAAGGATGTAGAATAAAATCCTCCTTTATAACTACCAAAAAAGTTAATATCCGTAATAATATAATAATAATCCGTAATAAGCCAGTATTTAATACAACCCAGGCTCATTCTGGAAACGTAGCCCTGCAAACATTTCTGGAGACTGCGAAATACGTATGTATTTGTGCAGTTTTTGTTTTCGCGAATCTGCGAGAGGCCACTGTTCTGGCTTTTTCACATCTCAAACGCCTCTTGCGAGCGCAGTTCGCGCCCGTGCTGTTTTCGCGTAAATCCCGCCAGAGGCCGCTGTCGAGCGACTGTCTGTCTGACTTACTGAATGATTGACTGGGTGACCGGCCAATCAGCCAACCCACTCTCTTCCTCCTCCTTCCGGCCGGCCCGCTTGCTTCCTTAAACCCAAGCAATGATTTACAAAACCAACCAGAAAAAGAAAAGCCCTTGTCTGATTTTGACCGCGTTTTCAGATTTCACCACATTTTCAACCTGTTATTCACTTGTTTACTTTTTTTTTTTGGATTCTGTTTTTGTCTTACCTGATTTCTGGAACCGATCTTCCTCAGACTCGAACCCGGTCATCACCGTAGTCACAGTAGACTCCCCTCCAGCTCTCCACAAGGAGGTGAGCTGTCAGCGGGCGAGCGCGAAGAGGAGCGGCATCACACCGTCCCATAGCCGCGTAAATCACTGTCTCCAGAAACGTCCGTGGGGCTACGTTTTCAGAATGAGCTTGGATTGATTTTATAGCATGAATTGTAACTTAAACTAAAGTGTTACCAAAACAATAAAAGAAAACATACAGAAAAGAAAAGTAAATGCAGTGACAGCTCATTTCTACGTTTCTACTTTATTTATATGTATGTTTTTTGTATGACTACGTTCAGAAAATACAACCTAGGTTCATTGCGGATACGTACCCATCCATCTTCTCACATAAACCCTTCAGAGGGTGCAATATACACTTCAGCTAACCAGACCAGCTTGCTGTCGACCGACTGACCTACCCACCCCATCCCTAAACCCAACTGATAGTGTTTTGAAAAGCAATATAGAAAAAGAAAAGATGTGGCGATCACGTGATTCCACCACATTTTCAGCCTGTTGTTTATTTATTTAATATGTATTACTTTTTTTTGTTTTACCTGGTTTCGGGAACTGTTCTCCGCCAGACTCAAATCTCATCGTCGTGGTCAACTCAGCTTCACGTCCCAAGTCTGCTGATGTATGCTGCAAGCTACTGGGCAAACTGGTAACATTGGACAAGCCTTCTGTCAGCGGTAAACAGGTAGCGGCAAAAAACAGAAGCCTTTGGCGGCATCATACCTGCCTGTATTAATTTTAAAGACGAAATGCAGCCAGACATACCCCTGGCTACATAATTCGCGCTCTCCAGATATGTAGACAGTAATATGCATCAACAATGAGCCTGTGTTGAGAATATACCAACCAAACAAACCAAAAGATCTCTAATGTTGAATTTGCACCAAAGCTCCAAGAGAGAAACTATACCAAAGTACTGGCTCACGTCTAGTCAAATACACACAGGGTTAAGAAAAGAGAGAGATAGAGAGACTCAAAGAGCTGGAGGAAACTTGATGACGGTTTTGTTTGTGTGTTTCCAGGCCTCATCATTCCACCAAAACACATGAATCTTTCATCAGTCAATTCTCTCAGTTCTGAATGCAAGCAAATAGAGCAGATCGCACCCGGCATCTCTGTGCTTCTGGCGCGCTAATTTTGGGAGGAAGATTTGCCGGGCCAATACAGACTAATAGAGAGTCTGAGGGAAATGATTTGCAGACACACAGATTTCTGAAAGCGCGCGCACACACATACACCAGGGTGGTCGAAATCAACTTGAGGACTGCTTGAGCCTCTTACAATTCAACTCCAGTTCTTCATCCGCACTTTTACAAATCCACTATGCGCTCAACTCTTAAGGCTCTCAAAAGCAGAAATGTCCAGCTATTGTTGCTGAATGCTAGCGCAGTGGTGTTTCTCTAAAGAACACGTATTCAGAGAGCCGCTGAATCGAAAGGCTTTACAGGCAAGACTCTTCAAGGTATTTTGTCTCTCAATGTAGATTGATTTACGAGCTCAGACGTGCCCAAGAGTCCAAGCCAATAGTATAAAGAGCAAGGCCACGATAACAGAGGTTTTTCCACAAGACAGTGAAGCACGTTTTATGTCTTAAAGGTGAACTGTGTAATTTCATCGCCCACCAGATTTAAACTGAAAAGCAAACATGATGCTTTTTTTTTTTTAGAGTGGCAAAGTGATAATCAGTGGGGAAGTGAAATCATTTTAAAATTCCTTTTATATGGACTTTTTAGATGTATTTGTGATTGTTTTAGTCTGTTTTTATTGGTTTTAGTGTAATTTTGATTTAGAATAGATAGTGGAAACATAGTCTCATATTGAAAATGTAGACCTATATACATTTCTGGAGATCGCAAAGTTTGTAGCCAGATGAATATATGGTCACATTTTGTGTTTGAAATGAACGCTACGAGGCGGTATGAACCCCTCCTTTTTGTGCATACCAGCTGACCGCTTACCTCTGTGTAGATAGCTTCCCACTGTTACCAGTTTGTCCAGTGGTTCACCACGTACGTCGAAGTATTTAAGACGCAGACCAGAGTTCGAGGGCGACAGGGTTTGAGGACGGTTCCGGAAAGCAGGTAAGATAAAAACAAAAGCCAATAAATAAAATAATGAAGTGAATAACAGGGTAATAATGTGGTAAAATCTGAAAATGTGGTAAAAAACAGGCGAGAGCTTTTCTTTTTCTGGATTGCTTTTTAAAACACTGTCAGTTGGGTTTAGTGAATTGGGTGGGCGCTGGTCAACCGGTGCTTTTGAAAACACTATCGGTTGGGTTTAGAGAAGGAGGAGGGTGGGGGAATTGGTTGATCAGTCAGTCAGTTGACAACAACCTCTGGTGGATCAACATGAGAACAGCAGGGACGAATGGCACTCGCAAGAGAAATTTGAGATCTGAAAATGCGCACACAACGGCCTCTGGTGGATTCGTGAAAACAAAAACTGCAAAGAAAACATAGCCCCTGGGACGTATTTGGCGTTCTCTAGAAATCTATATAGGGTTACATAATCAGAATGAGCTTGGGTTGGATAGTGGCTAAACAGAACTTTGTCATTAAAACCTTATTAGGCAACCATCTTTTATTTATTTAATTGTTTTATTTTAAATAATTTACCATGTAGTTTAATAATTATCCCTATTGAAGTCATGTAACTTTGTTTTTGCCTTTTTATCCCATTCATCTGAATTGCTCTTTAATTTATATAATTATTTTTTAATAAATGGGATGGAAAAAAAGCTAGAAAAAGTTGTTAAAATGTTTTTTTTAAGCAGAAAATTGGACGAATTTCTGAAAGTTCGTGATTCCTGAAGACTAGGTTAGTAAGGATGCCAAAAATTCAGCTTTCAGTCACAAAATACCAAATACGCTAAATACGTCCCAAAATTTTTTTTTTTGTGCAGTTTTTGCGAATCCACCATGATCTGCTGTGTATGCTTTTTGAGATTTCAAATCTCAAATTCAAAGGCTCAAACCAGTGACCTTGCTGTGAGGCGACAGTGCTAACCACTGACCCACTGTGCCACCCAATAGCACAAATTGTACAATAAAATAAATTGTGACCAGCTTTTATTACCTGTTCATTATATGTAAAAACAAAAGATTTTTGCTAATAATTCAGTGCCAATATTTTGCTTTGAGTTTGACCAGCTGTACATTTCTCTTGTTTAGAGACTTTAGAACAGCAGGTTCAGTTGCACCCTTTGAAGCATCATGAAGGTTATCAAGGACACCAACATGCATCCATAAACGCGCAACCTGACGTCTGTGCACTTGTCAAATGGCATATCCGCGATATAAGTCACTGGGGCTAATGCAAGCTATTAATTACAAGCTGGAGGTGGGGGTGACATTTAAAGAGTGGGGAGGAAGCTGGTCCATTCACTCAGCCGTTACTGTAAGCTTATTAAAGATTTAACAGGGTCGTCGTGAGCTGTGAGTCATTCCCTCCAAAAAAAAAAAAAAAAACAGATAAATGATCTCCTTTATTTCACAACATCACAGAACAAAGACAACAGAGTACGGTGTTGATACATAAAATTGTATTTCCCACTGAGAGTCATGAAGACGAACGTGGAGTGACGCAGCAGCAGTTTCAAAAGAGCATCGGATGAAACATTTTAACTGGTTTTAATCTGGGGTTTTTTTGCCTGCATTCTTCTTACGGAGAATAAACCTGGCAACTAAACCTTATCCGCTGCACTGCGGGGAATTCTGTCAGAGTCGGGAGCATTTTGACAGTTTCATTCTGTGTTGTGTGAAAACAGCTCTTGATTAATGTTTGGAGTGGTTGCGAGCTTTGTCCTCCTCATAAAGACACCCTCTGTCACTTCTTAATCTTTTTTTTCTTTCAATCTTGCTTTCTTCTTTTTCTTTCCTGCGGTTGTTGTCTCCTTTCTGTCAAACTGAAAGCATTTCTGTGCTCTCAACGATTAGCTTGTGTTCTCTATGTATATGCACTCTCTCTTTCTCTATCTATCTATCTATCTATCTATCTATCTATCTATCTATCTATCTATCTATCTATCTATCTATCTATCTATCTATCTATCCAATTCAGGCTAATTCTGAAAATGTACCCCTATATACATTTCTGGAGAGCGCCAAATACGTCCCAGGAGTTTTTTTTTTTTTTTGGAGTTTTTGTTTCCGCGAATTCACCAAAGGCCTCTGTGTATGCTTTTTGAGATCTCAAATTTCTCTTGCAAGTACCATTTGCGCCTGCTCTTCCCACAAAAATCCACCAGAGGCCGCTGTCATCTGACTAACAGTTTGATCAACTGACCCACCCTCCTCCTTTCCTAAACCCAAGCAATAGTGTTTTTAAAAGCACCAACTGACCCGATCACCCACTTTCCTAAACCCAATCGACGGTGTTTTCAAATGCAATCCAGAAAAAAAGAAATGCCCTCACCTGATTTTTACCATGTTTTCAGATTTTACCACATTCTCACCTTATTTTTACTTGTTTATTTATTTATTTATTTGGCTTTTTTTAATTTCTGCTTTTGCTTTTACGTGCATTCTGGAACTATTCTTTACCTGTCACGGTCAAAGAAATGTTCTGATAGATCCAAGTGCGAGTGAAAAATTATTTATTGACACAGTCAAAACAAATGCAAAGAATGAGTGCGGTGCTAGGGCTAGGAGAAACAGGGCAGGTATCAGGCAGGAAACAGGGTCCAGTAGAAACTCCTCACGGTCCTGAGCACAGACAGATAGCACACATAAGCATACGTAACAAACTGACAAGGACACACAGAAAACATCGCCCATTTATAGGCACGAATATGAGCCTCAGCTGGCGAACTAATCAAGCTGGCTGAGTGCCGTCATAACACGTGATCAAAACAAATACACATGGACAACAAAAACAAAACAAACCCACATGATCAAACAGACACTCCGGGAGAGCGCACAAACCTGCAACCGTGACATTACCAGACTCAAACCCCATCGCTGTGGTCAACTCATCTCTGCATCTCAAGTCCAGTGACATACATGTTGAGCCACTGGACAAACTGGTAACAGCGGAAAATCCGTCCATACGGAAGTAAGTGGTCAGCTGATAAGCACAAAAAGGAATGGCATTATACCGCCCTGTAGCATTCATTTTAAAGACCATATGTACTTCTGGGCCCGGTTTTTCAAAAGTAATCCACTAGGATTTTGGAAAAGGGATTGGATCAAATCTTGAAAATGGGTTTTTCAAATGAAAAAATGGATTACAAAATCGGATTAGATAATCTAATCCAATCTTGGTTTTGATCCAGTTTAAACCTTTAGTTTGGGTTTTTCAGACTTTTTTTTTTGTAGGATTTGGATCACTTTGGTCTAAAAAATTTGGATTAAACTGATCCCATCAGAAGGGTGGATTCACCATAGATTTCATCCCGAAAATGTAATGAAAAATTTTTTTTAAAGTATCAAATAATACTATATTTGGATCATGCAGTATCTTATAAGATATCCTAATTATTCGTAAGGTTTTAATTGTATTTGTTTAACTGTCAGGCTACTGTGATTACGTAGGCTTTAACGTATTCAGACTTTCAGTATAGGCCTACAGCAGTAGACAAGTAGAAAATGTTTGGCTTCATAAAATAATCCTCCAAACAGCTGTTAAAATTGACCAAAAACAACTAATTTTATTCTGTCACTAATATATATATATATATATATATATATATATATATATATATATATATATATATATATATATATATATATATATATATATAATTTTTTTTTTTCGGAATATTAATTAGTGATGCATGCAATGAAACAAAAAAAAAATACAAAGAATGGCAATCACTGATTTTTAAAATCACTTTCAACAATTGCAAAAAGAGACTGAAAGGGCAGAAGCACAGCTTCATCTGGCAGAGGAACAACTGACTGACCAAACTGCAGCAAACCAAGGCCAGACTTGAGATCTGCTCCTAAAGGCTGCTGGCAGTGGACTGCTGGAAGAGGATGGAGTGGGTTTTTTCTTGTTTTTAGTATTTTTAAATGTGTGTGTTTTCATTTAAAATAAAAATAAAGTTAAATAGACCCCACACTGGCTAGCCCACTTGTCGCTCTTTACATATCTATAGTTCTACATTGTGATTTCCTATCCTGTTTGAGCACTAGTTATCCAGATTTAGTAATCCTGAAAAGTTCCCATCCGGATCAGATTGATCCAATCCGATGTTGCTTTAAAAAACTGGCTCAAAAAGTAAGCTGGATTATGTGATCACTGATCGCAAAAACAGGATTGCTTAATCTGGATCAATTTTATCCGGATTAAACCTTTTGAAAAACCGGGCTCTGGCTACATAATTCATGATCTCCAGAAATGTATATAAGGGTAAGTTTTCAGAATAAGTCTATGTTGAACAATCCACTCGGTTCCCAAGGGATTTAAGCATAAATTTCTTTCTCATTTCAGGACCATTTCAAGTGGACATGCATCATGATAAATTGGGGGGGGATCTTAACTTCCGTTTCATGCGAAATTTAAGAGAGAGCGATAAAACGAGAGAAGATGCACGACTCTATGCACTTGTCTTTGTGAGAATGCATTGGCAAGGTGCAGTGAAGTATTTGAGTGGTACTCTGTGTTGGCATTCTCCAGAGCTCTCCAGTGCCCACCAGACACTCTATATCTCTATTTCTGAGAGGCTCTGAAAAATTTAATTAGCTTATAACCATTTAGCTACATTAATATTCATTAAAATGGCATTTTGAACTAAATGCTAATTACAACCAGATGGACAGACTCATTCGACATTTTGGTTGTTGTTGTGGGTTTGCGTTCTTGCTTAACGAAAACACTTTTGACAAATGAAACGCTATGGTAATAGGATAGAAAAATGTTTGAGGCTTTTTAAAGGGGGACAAAATGCATGCGTTTAAGGGGAGAGAATGGTTTTAGAATTCTTGAATGCCAAAGACTTTAAATTGACATGTTTTCACAAGTTAGTTAACGTAATAAAAATAAATAATTGCAGACATTGTAACAGCCAGTTTTCTTTATATATATATAAAATTGTACTTAATTATTAAGTTAACCCTTATGCACTGCTTAAATTCACTACTATTTTGTAATGGATGAAAACATCTACTGAATTAAACTGCTGTAAGATGCATCAGATAAATATTTTTTCAATGTTTTTGCGTAATTCTGTTAATCTGTCACGTTCACACAATGAAGACAAGGATGGTGATCTCTTAATCAATTTATTCAAACACAGTGGATTGTTCAACAGGTGGAGCAGGTAAGTCATATTTTTAGATGGAAATCAGATGAGTTTATTGTTCACAATTTAAATAAGGATCTTGAAAAAATGGATAAAAAAATAAGAATCAAAAAATGAAAACAAACATTTATCTGATGATTTTTTACAGCAGTTTATCCTCTTAAGACCCATTGTGTTTTTTTTACATGCATTTTTTTTGCTATTTGGGCTTATTGGAACCTAATTAGGGGCAAAGCAGTAGCACAGTAGGTAGCGCTGTCGCCTCACAGCAAGAAGGTCACTGGGTCGCTGGTTCGAGCCTCTGCTCAGTTGGTGTTTCTGTGTGGCGTTTGCATGTTCTCCCTGCGTTCGCGTGGGTTTCCTCCGGGTGCTCCGATTTCCCCCACAGTCCAAAAACATGCGGTACAGGTGAATTAGGTGGGCTAAAATGTCCGTAGTGTATGAGTGTGAATGTGTGTGTGGATGTTTCCCAGAGATGGGTTGTGGCTGGAAGGGCATCCGCTGCATAAAAACTTGCTTGATGAGTTGGCGGTTCATTCCGCTGTGGCGACCCCAGATTAATAAAGGGACTAAGCCGACAAGAAAATGAATGAATGAATAAATGAATGAATGAGGAACCTAATTAGTATAAGAACCTAAGAATCAGCTTTTGATAAGATGTACTTTTAAAGAAAAATTACGTGCATATATGTGGACTCATGGTCTGAATTTACATAAAACACTTTTTCCTGAGTGTTTTTAATGCATATATAACATTTAATATTTTTTTTGATGTGTTTTGACTATCAGAGAGTAACAACATTTTTGCCCATTTTGGACAGAAATAAACACAAAAATAGTGTTTATGACATTTCATATGCTGCAAAACAGTTGCAGGTTGACACTGTTTGTCTGTACCAAAATATAAAACATTCAGAGTATTTTAAATAGCCACTAAAGAGCTAAAATGTGCTGTCCACGTATGTGGACACTCAAACCCTAGGAGGTTAATTAATGGTTGTTTTCATAAGGAACATAACAAAAGTGTAGTAAAACATTTGACAAAATATTTGTCAAAATAAGATTTGTCACCAAAAATAATTTTGCTAGCCGAAACACAGAAAGTTGTGGCTGAAAACATCCCTAACAGTACTTAAGGGTTAACTTTAAATGATTTATCTGTGCACGTCGTTATTCAAAACTTCATTTCCACCTCGCAATGACATATTTTGTTTCATGAAATCTCACGATCCAAAAATGTTGACATTTTGTTAATGCAATATCAAGTCCCAGCTATAGTTTTTGGCATTTGAGAAGTAATTTCACTTAAAGGGACAGTTCACCCCAAAATCTTTATTTAGTAAATATTTACTCATGCTTAGCTTGTTCTAACTCTGTTTGAGTTTCTTTCTTCTGTTGAACACAAAATAAAATATTGTGAAGAAAGCTGGAAACCTGTAATCATTGAATTTCATAATATTTGTTTTTCCTGCTATGGAAGTCAGTTGGCGCTACAGTGGCTCATTGATTAGCACTATTGCCTAACAGCAAGAAGGTTGCTGGTTCGAGTCCCGGTAGTAAAAGACATGCT
Organism: Danio rerio; assembly: GCF_052040795.2. Taxonomy (NCBI): domain Eukaryota; kingdom Metazoa; phylum Chordata; class Actinopteri; order Cypriniformes; family Danionidae; genus Danio; species Danio rerio. The sequence goes on from NC_141026.1 coordinate 6,953,846, forward strand.
GGAATAGTTGGTGGTTCATTTCACTGTGGCGACCCCTGATAAATAAGGGACTAAGCTGAAGAAAAATAAATGACTGAATGAACTATGGATGTCAATGGTTACAGCTTTCTATAAAAATCTTATTAGTGTCCAACAACCAAATATGGAAACTTATAAAGGTTTATAACAACTGAGAGTCAATAGTGAGTTATTGGGTGAACTATCCCCTTAAGAACTTAAAATTAAGCATGCAAGTTCTACTTTTTCCTCTGAAATTAAAAATCTTCAGTTGTAACCTTTTCCAGTTTCTGTTTAAAGGTGGTTGGATTCAGAATTTCGTACTTTTATGACCATTTCTGCCATTTGAAGATGTGGGAGAAGAAGTATTGTATGCTAATATGCTATTGTGAATTCAGTAGGAAACTTCCAAATGGTATTTTTGTACCCTTGAAAGGCTATGCAGAAAGGTGAAGCTATTCGTGGCATTATTCCAAACTAAAGTGAATAATCCCTTCAAGAAAGTCCTTCAAGGCCATTAGTACCAGACGATGGTCACTTCAAGGAGGTAATATCACTATTGGTGTAATTCCTTGAGATTAATTTTGAACCCTGAAAGAATAAATGAGATTTGGGTTACAGCCATGGACAGCTGCAAGAATGACATAATTGCACAAAAAGCATGGATGGATAAATGGATGGATGGACAGATATTCAAATGGATGGATGGATGGTCAGATATTCAAATGGATAGTTGAATGGGTGGATGATAGATGGATGAATGGTTGAATGGATGGATAGATATTCAAATGGATGGATGGATGGATGGATGGGCAGATATTTAAATGGATGGATGGATGGATGGATATTCAAATAGATGGATGGATGGATGGATGGGCAGATATTCAAATGGATGGATGGATGGATGGATATTCAAATAGATGGATGGATGGACAGATATTCAAATAAATGGATGGATAGACAGAAATTCAAATGGATGGATGGATGGATAGATAGATGGATAGTCAGATATTCAAACAAATGGATGGTTGAATGGGTGGATGATGGATTGATGGATGGATGGGCAGATATTCAAATGGATGGATGGATGGATGGATGGATGGATGGATGGACAGATAATAAAGTGGATGGGTGGACAGATATTCAAATGGATGAATGGAAGAATTGATAGATGGATGAACAGATTTTCAAATGAATAGATGGATGGGTAGATAAATGGACAGATATTCAAATGGATGGATGGATGGATATATGGATAATTGGACATTCATGGATGGACAAATGAATAGACAGATATTTAAACAAATGGATGGATGGACGGATATTCAAATGAATGGATGCATGAATGGGTGGATGAATTGATGAGTGGATGCATGAATTGATGGATGGATGTTTGTTTGTAGACGGGCACCACGGAGCAATAAAAAGCATTGGTGAGTGTATTGATGGAGATAAAAAAATCACCTCAATTGATATACAAGCATTTTTAATCTAAATATTTACTACAAAATTGCCTGATGTCGCACTGTTAATTTGCTATCATATTTGTGTGTTTCTTGCCGAATGTCTTTAGTTAGTTTGAATGACCATGTAATCTTATTATGCTGTCAATTATGGGGAATTAGTGGCTCAAACTGTTGTCTTGGTCTGTAGGTCAAGCAAAGTGAAACACGTTCTGCTTGATTCTTTCAATACATTCAAATCACCTGCAATTTTCTTCTCCTATAGATTTTCAACAGCCGTCCTTCTTTTAGATGAGCAGCAATAAAAACAGCATTTTGTCCAACATAAAGTGTTTTTTTTTTCTGTACATACTGTATTGTCTATTTTCAGTCTTCTGTTGTCCATCTTTCATGATGAGTCGTAATTCCTAACATACTGTAGCACTTGACCATAAAGAATTCATACAGCTACAGCTTTAGAAGGGTGAAGTAGTGAATTTCTGACAGCATGTTAAGGCAGCATAATACACATTATATTCTATGGCTTTTGACATGAAACTTTATGGCCCAATATCACCAACTCTTACGTTTTACGGGATGTTGGAAAGCCAGGATGTTTGACGACAACCATTTAGATTCTCACACATAGGAAAAAGGCTTAAGAGGCATTGAAAACAGTATCATTTTTTAAAACATAAAATAGAAACATATGTATTGTGTTCAGCCAGTCTGATCCACTAAAGCAGTGGTTCTCAAAGTGGGGATCGGGACCCCCGATGGGTCGTAGGACAATGGGGCGGGGGGGGGGGGGGGGGGGGGGGGGGGGGGTGCGGGGGAGGGGATGGGGGAGGATTGGTCCAAAAATGTATTTACTTTTATTAAACCATAAGAATTACCATATTTTATCTATAACCTACTGAAGAGAAAAAAATTATATAGTTACTATAGTCGCTTATAATAACTAGTTCTATTGGACCCCTGGGGTAATTACATTGTATTATTATATTAAAGACACAGCAATAGTGTCAGATACAGCAGATTGATTTTATAACACCAGGTTAAACTTTCTGGCCCATTTACAGCACTGACGTACATTAAAAAAATTAAACAAAGAATAGACTTGGGTCTATTGGTGTGTGTGCACCATTGCATGCAAGGTTTCTCTATTTATAACCACCTCAGAGGATATTAGGGGTCGCGAGTCGCTGGCATTGTCATTTTGGGGGTCGCAGGCTGAAAAGTTTGGGAACCCCTGCACAAAACAACTTTTTTACGTATTGATAAAAAAAATTACTAATGATAATGAAAATATCTTATTATTTAATTTGTATTAAAACATAATTTTTTTAAAAGGAGAGATAACTAATTTGTAGTAAAATGTATTAATAAGATTGTACAAATTCATAATAATTAGCTACTTAATTAGACAATTATGGTTCAGCTTCAGTCTTTATTCTTTACACATGAGCGCGAGCAGCCATTGTAATCTTTTTGGCTCGAGACTTCCGGTTTCCATTGATTTTTAGACGTTTTAGCTCGTTATGCTACTTGATGTTGCACACTGATATTTTATTATTATATAATTCCACTTTTTATGTATAGTCTTGAACACACAGAGCAAGTAGTTTTCTGCTGTTTATTATTCCTAGTTATTTCTCCCATAGTTAATCATTAGTTCTAAAACAACTGTAAAAATGAGCGCACTTCTACATTGCAGAATAAGGTCAATAAGCAAGCATGCAGAACTGAAAAAAAATTACAACAGTGGACTACAAAACCATATGTGCACACACGTTATTGATAACTAGATAACCATTGACCCGACATCCACAATACAGCTTGTTTAAATATTTTTTTGGATCCACGTGAATGTTGATCAATCTGATAATACGATTTTCCAACATTATATCTAAAAAAACTACACTTTTTGCTATGTAAACGTACCCACAAGTAAAGCGCTACTTCTCTTGAAACTTAGTATGCATTAAAATGAAGCTACAGCTAAAATCTAACTTCAATCTAAAATCAACCCAGGCTCATTGGAATAATATGCCCAGGGCTACATTTTTGAGAACCAACAAATATATACCCTGGACTACGCCTTCTTGCAGTTTTTATTTTTACAATTCCACTGGAGCATGGTTGTGACAAGCCAGAGTCACAGTGGCAAGGCCAGATGGACAGATTGACCACTGGGAAATGGTGTTCCCTATGGCCAGTTCGCCCCTGAAGTAGTATGTCCCAAAGCTTGCAAACTCTTCTGTTACACAATCAAAAGTATATACTTTTCTTTTACAAAACAAGTGCATAGTTTTAGGATGCAGTATAAGAATTAGGACACAGCAACTGTCTTTTTGCACATGGCATGAGGAAGATGACCTATTCCCTTGATAACATCATTACATTCAGTTTTTAAGATGATTAAAACTCAGTTTTTACTAATATATACTTGAATTATCTTCACAAAAAGATTTTTTTTTTTGTATCATAATTAACATTCTCCTCTCCAGCCAATGAAACGCAGTCCTGATTTCCACATTTTCTGCTCTAATCTCCTCCTTTGCTTAAGAGGGTGTCATCAAACTGCAATTCCCCTCTTCCACTCACTCATCAACCTGTCATTTCGAGGGCCGTGTGACTGAATTATCCTCTACACTCTCCTGCTCTGTATTATGGCAGTTACTGCAGATTCACCTTCCCCTTTTTTATCACGGGAAATATCTGTCTTCACCCCAGCGACTGCAGACTGCGGCCCTGCACCTCTGGAGGACAAACAGCCATATCAGACAAAAGAGAGACGCAGCCAGCCACGACATGCACCTGATGAAAAAAAAAAGCATCTTTATCTGCGGCGTGATCATGAAGTGTATGAACATTTCGTTATCAGACAGTCCTAAAGCTCTGACCTTGACTTTGCATTGAGAGGGAGGGCAGCATGAACGCGTCAGACTTGATGCGTCGATTTCTGCAGAAATGTACTTGCAGTAACAGCTTTAGCTTTTTTATTATTATTATTCTTCAGTCGGCTCTACAGGTTGTCTTTGGACAAGCGCTGCAAGATATATAAACACTTCATAGTATCAATGCTTCATGTCAAGGATGTAACCACATATTCAGAGGTCTGTATTATGACAGAAGCCGGACAAACTTAAGAGTTATAGAGTTGGCAAACAGCGAACAGCCGGCTGCATGAAATATGGCGAGTCTGAGAGATTCACTTCTAACAGTAAAAGTGAATGAATAGCCGACACTCGTTAAAGTAAAGGTTCTGTATCTGCATTCATGGTTTCATAAAATTCATACAAACTTTTTATTCCACAAAAAGTTATTTAAAAAGAAAAGGGGTTTCTTCACACTAAGAAAAAAGGGTTCTTTTAGGAACTGTTCACTAAAAGAATCTTCAGGGATCTAAAATGATTCTTCTGAGGAATCATGGTGAACAATACAAATTTGTAATTCATTCATTCATTCTCCGGCTTAGTCGCTTATTTATCATGGGTCACCACAGCGGAATGAACCGCCAACTATTCCAGCATATGTTTTAAGCAGCGGATGCCCTCCCAGCTGCAACCCAGTACCAGGAAACACCCATAGACACTCATTCACACACACATTACAACCAATTTAGTTTATCCGATTCACCTATAGTGCATGTCTTTAGACTGTGGAGGAAACCCACGCGACTACGAGGAGCAAACTCCACAGAGAAATGCCAACTGGCACTGGAACCAGCGACCTTCTTGTTGTGAGGCGACAGTGCAAACCTCTGAGCCACCATGTCACCCGCATTAGCTATCATGAATTAATATTAAGCAATACTTTTACAGGATTTATTAACCTTACTGAAAGTTAAACTGCCCTGTTAGACTTTGCCAAAATTTTACAGTAAAATACCACATACATCCTTAACAGTTTACTACAGTAATCTGCACTGCATTGTGGCACTTTTACAATAACTTATCGTGGTATTCAACAAATTTGCAAGTAATCAATGTAATCAAGTACTGCTACTGTAGTTGACGACAAAAATGAGACAGCTAAGGAACAAATTAGTCACTTGTTTGGATTTTGTTTAATTCAATAGGAAATACTTAAAATAAAGGTTTGTGCTGCTAGTGTGAGATGTAAAAAAATACAGTAAAAGTAGTTGTAAAAATCATACATGATCATCAGTTTACCATAAAAAGAAGTTGCAGTAAGGCTATTACTGTCAAATGAAACTGCAGTAGAGCCCTGCTACTGTAAAACACATCTACAGGTAAGCTACTGTAAAGCAGCAGTTGTGGGAACTTACTGGCAACAGTGCTACCAGTAAGTTACCACAAAAATACAATAAAATGTCTAACAGTATACAAATGTGAAGATTTTTTTAAAATGGTTTTTAAGGTAACTACCGTATTACACAAACATAAATGACTTTTAATTTATAACACACACCATATTTAATTCTAGGCTTATAATCAGCCTAAAAATATTATTATCAAACATAAATCATGTTTAACAAAATACAACCACCTATGTTAAATGGTAGTATTGGTAATATTTTTAAATATATTTGACTGTTTTTACTGTATTTTATTTAATAATGTATCTAGTTTGTAGATTTCACTAAATATACACATTGTTTGATACGATTCAACTTGAATTCGTAAGCTTTTTTTTAGTTGACTCAACTTAAATGGAGTCAACTGCAGTACTTTAAAGGGTGGAAAGTGGAGTTAAATGAAAAAAAGCTGTGCAACAATTGACAAACTATTGAGTCAGTGTATTTTTTACAGTGTAAAAATGGTAACATTTCTAGACAGATAGCTTTCTGTACCATTTTTAATATGCCAAATTCATTCATTCATTTGTTTTCCTTTGGCTTAGTCTCTATTTCAGAGGTGTCCACAGTGAAATGAACCGCCAACTATTTCTGCATATGTTTTACACAGCAGATGCTTTACACTCATACACTACGGCCAATTTAGTTATCCAATTCCTCTATAGCGCATGTGTTTGGAACTCAAACCAGCTTCCTTCTTGCTGTTAGGCAATAATGCTAACCACTGAGCTGCCATGTTGCCTATATGCCAAATTCATTCATTCATTTTCTTTTCGCCTTAGTCCCTTTATTAATCTGGGATCGCCACAGCGGAATGAACAGCCAACAGCATATGTTCCACACAGCAGTTGCCCCTCTAGCTGCAACCCAGTACTGGCAAACACCCATACACTCTCATTCACACACATACAAAACTGATAATTTAGCTTACTTAATTCACCTAAGGCACATGTCTCTGAGTGTAGGGGAAACTAAAACTAGATTGCTGTGAGGTGAGTGCTAACACTGAGCCACCATGTCATCTATATGCCAAATTATATAATTTTAATAATATTCTGAATAGGCGTAAAGAGTTGTGCTTCTGTAACAAATCTCTTGTTTATTTGCTGCTCAATAAGCCGTTTTGAGAAAGTCTGTGCATCAGACGATCTGCGAAACAGTTGTGAACTATTGTTTTGGCGGCTTATTACTGAACTTCTGTCCTCTTCACCCACAACACATACATTTGAAGTTTGAGACGGGAAGATTTCTCGGTCTCTTTCAACAACTGCTTGCATAGTTTATGCACGGCTGGAACCATGAGGTCTCCTGAGGCCTGGTCTCCTCATCTGCTGGAGCTGAAGACAGAGAGTGGGCTGGAGAAAGAGAGAGAGAGATTTCCCTGAGTGGGCAGCAGGAAAGACAAACAACCCATCAATATAGAGCCTCCATCAATAGTGCCCTCTGCTGGAGGGGGTCAAAATAACAACACTAGTGTGGAGCAAGAAGACACCATGTGCAAAATCTGGAAGAAAGAAGATGGTTGCTAGGGGTTGTTAAGGTGCTCTGAGTGGTTACTACGTGGGTGCTTTAAATAGTACCGCAGCATAAATGAGTACAACCCTCACAAATCTCTCTTTTAATTGTAATATTTTCTGTAGGATGCTATACCATAATTAATTTGTGCATATACATTATCAGTAGCAAAGCCAAAACTAGAGCTAATTTAACAAAATAACTTCAAATGATCAACAAAAAAAAAATAATAGTACACCCTAAAACAGGGGTTCTTGATGTCTACATTAGAAGGTCCAAATATGAATTTTTATTTAGGTCAAAGGTCTGGAACAATTGATATTACATAACTTGTTTTTAATAAACATCCATAACATGCATCACAAGACAACACTATTAATTTTCCTTTAAATAAAGTGGCATTTGCATTCAAAACACATCAAATACAATGTAAATGTGGCAAAACCACTAATATAAGTGCATTTTTGTACAAAACACAACAAAAGGTAGGCCCAATAGTATCTGAATGTAGCCATGATAACGCAAGCTGAGATTGCATACCTCAGAGGTGCAATGTCAGACAGTGCACTCAGTGGAGCGAGTGACGTCACTGTGAGGGGTAGGGTTAGATGTGGGCATTACATGCAGGCCAACAGCATCAGGTCTGCATCCAGACCTCTCTCCAAATAAAGTGAAAAATACAAAAGGTGTGTAATGAGAACTTTAGATGTAGTTTTGCGGTTCTTATATCTGTATTTTGTGGATACTGCCATTCAAAATGTCGTTGTGCAGTTTTATAGTGGCATTTCCATTTAAATAATCGCTTTGCTGCTGTGTTTTAAAGCCCATTGATTAAAGCAGGTATACGTGCAATTAGCGCGCTCGATCACGTGAAGCCTTGTATGATCACCGGCTATCATGATGCAGAAAGACTTTGATTTTATTTTAAATTTGAAGTAAAACTGCAATAAAGAGAAGTAATCAGTCAAAACATTTATATATTTTGAATCAGTGACAGTGTCTAAAAAAGCTTTTCAACAAAAAGTCTTTCAGTTTCATTTACAGAGATCAATGGCACTTTTAAAAAAAATGTATAAATATTTACCAAATTAAGTTTAACAGAGCAAGGAAATTTTCACAGCATGTCTGATAATATATTTTTTTTCTGGAGAAAGTCTTGTTTGTTTTGTTTTCCTTCAGTTAGAATAAAAAAGGTGTTTTAAAGTCAAAATTATTAGCCCCTTTAAGCTATAATTTTTCTATAGTCTACAGAACAAACCATCATTTAACAATAACTTGCATAATTACCCTAACCTGACTAGTTAACCTCATTAACCTAGTTAATCCTTAAAATGTCACTTTAACCTGTATAGAAGTTACTTCATCATGGCACCGTCATCATGGCAAAGATAAAATAAATAAATCAGTTTTTAGAAATTAGTTTTTAAAACTATTATGTTTAGAAATGTGTTGAAACAAATCTGCTCTCTGTTAAACAGAAATTGGGGAAAAAAATTAACAGGAAGGCTAATAATTCAGGGGGTTTCATAATTCGAATTGCAACTGTATAATATATATATATATATATATATATATATATATATATATATATATATATATATATATATATATATATGTGTGTGTGTGTGTGTGTGTGTGTGTGTGTGTGTGTGTTTATATATATATATATATATATATATATATATATATATATATATATATATATATATATATATATATATATATATAATTTTTTTTTTTTTTTGAAAGCTGAATAAATAAGCTTTCCACAGGTGTACTGTATAGTTTGTTAATATTTAGTATATAACTATTTAAAATGGAATTCGAGGGTTTTAAAAAATATAAATATTGAGAAAATTGCCTTTAAAAATGTCCCAATTAAATGATTTTATGTTGATATATTATAGTACATTTACAAAATATCTTTAAAGAGCATGATGTTTGCTTAATATTTCAACTATTTTTGGCATACAATAAAAAAATTATCATTTAGACTGATACAATGTATTTTTGGCCAATCCCAAAAATATACCCATGCAGCATGAGGCTGGTTACAGCATAAAAGCTGGTTATGTTGCCCAGGGTCACAAATAGAGAAGCTGGCAGCTTCACAATATTACTGATTTATCTGTATTTGCAATTAAATAAATGCAGCCTTGATAAGAATAAAAGCTTTCATAAGCATCCAACCTTAAAATCTAACCCAATTGCTTACAATACAACCTTTAAACAAAGTTTCTTCAACTCTGGTTAAAGTAATACTAACACTATCAGAAATAAAACCTAAAGTGATACTGATATCACAGAGGAGAAATAAATATGCCATTTTTACCTAAATATGATTTGAAGTAATGATATCACTGCAGATACTGCAGCAGAGAAATAAATAAATAAATGCTGTTTTTAATCCAATATTTTTATTTAAATAATCATTACGCAATTTACATAATTTACGAGGACAGCAAAATGTTCTGTACCTCCTACCTCGCCGCATAAACAGCACTAATTTAATAGCCTCCATAATGGAGCAGTCAGCAGCAGACAGCGTTACCTCTGCTCTTTAAAGCTTTGATAGCAGCGTTCCTGTATTTACGAGCTGAGGAAACTTCTTACATGTCATTAGAGTCTGTTAATGCATGCTTTAGATGATCGCTGCGATGTGAGGGCGGTTGTTCTTTAGGTAATGAAGCAAAACAGAGAGAAAATGGATGACCACGGTGAGATGGAGCTGTGTGGGAGGAGCAGACGGGACAGGGGGGGGCATGAAGAGACTCGGTTGAGAACGGAAAGAGAGAGTTTGTGGTGAAGAGAGAAGCCATGCAGAGATGTGTACAGTTCAGAGGCAGGTCAGCCTGGTGAGGAGGTGGGCCAGAGTTTTGATGAGCGCCGAGGAGAGACGGGTATTTTAGGCTGAGGTGGCGTCTCTCTCTGTGGGGCGCAAGGTTTCCATGTGGCAAGTGGGGAGTAAACACAACACGGAAATGACACAAACTCGCTAAACACACAGAGGGGGGTCAGCGCTGATGGAGAGACGCCACCATGAGAAAAGAATTGGTGTGTGTGTACAGGTTTATGTGGTTTGAAAGGACACAAAACTGTAAAATGACATGGGTATGACCTAGTTGTACTCTATTCAGGTGGTTTATTCTAGTAAATTCAGGTAGTTCATTCTAAATATTTAAATCATTCTAAATATTTAAATCATTTTTATGTCATTTTTTGACATAAAAAAATTGGGTTGGGGTTAGGGGTGGGGTAGGGGTAGGGCAAACATTCAGAAAATTTACCCCTATTTACATTTCTGGAGATCATGAAATAATATAGCAAGATGTGTGTGTGTATATATATATATATATATATATATATATATATATATATATATATATATATATATATATATATATATATATATATATATATAATGTATAGCTAGGCTGCATTTCATCTTTAAAACAAATGCTACAGGGCTGTATGATGCCATTTCTTTTGCGCTTACCAACTGACCTGGGGCCTCATGTACGAAGATTTGCGTGGAAATCTTACTAAAACATTGCGTATGCACAAAGCTGTAAACGTGCGTACTTTCAGAAAATTCAGAAGTATGAAACACTGCGTACGCCGAATCTCACGCATATTCTTTTGTACATCCGAATGATTGTGAAACTGAGCGCAAAATGCACGAGCACAAAACCCCTCCCTGCCTCCTCCCCCGTATGAATATGCTAATGACTATGCTAATGGAAAAACCCAACGAAAAAGCAGGCAAAAGCAAGCAAAAAGAGAAACTTTGAACAGAATGTGAATTGGAGGTGCTGCTTTCGGAGGTAGACCGGAGAAAAGCGGTGTTATTTGCAAGTTTGTTCTCCGGAATTAACAACAAAAGAAAAAAATAGAGTGGGAGAGTTTAGCTGATGCGGTTAACACAGTTGGGTCTGAACATCGCACTGAGTGGATTAAATAAAGAAATAGTGTGGTTTATATCTGTAAAATGTTCCAGTACCCTTAACAGTCTCAGTGGTGCACCTCGTAAGATGCATGTGATTATGTATTGACACTTTCGAGCATGAACTCGGCTCGAATCCAGCGTCTGATGAACTCTTTTTTTTTTTTTTTCCCCGCTACATATAAGATTTTGCCCACTATTTATCACGAGAAAGACAAGTAGGAATCATCAATAGGTTTGTGCATCATATTTTATTTGCACATTTATTGAATGGAAATGTTTCTGATTCACGCATGCAAATTCATCTTCAGATAGTGTCTTTATAGCAATGTGCGTGCAGTAGATCGCTCAGATTACATTGGGAAAACAGGCGACCGCTGCAATTTGCGCTTTAATGTTTAGCTGCTCAACTGTATAGTATGGAAACCTTATATACCTGCTAGATGAACCCGTCTCATACAGCTGCCATTGCAAGGCTCAGACACTTTGTAGAGAGGAATTTAACACAACTGCCTCTAGGAGTCGCCAATGGAAATAAAACAGACACGCACAAAAAATGTGCGTACACCAGCCAGAAAGCTGCCGTGAAGCTGTGCACATTCCTACGTTCAGTTCATTGTTAGTAAATCCAAACGTGAGCGATTCTGAGCGTGAAACCTGGCGTACACAAAGTTTTTGTGCGTACGCAGCGTTGATACATGAGGCCCCTGGGGTCCGTTCTTTGTAGGTGGATTACTCAATTAGCTGGATTTGGATATTGACAATTTGACATGATCCAGGATCATTTAGTTCTTCAAAACTCATCTGAGACTTGTTGTCATAGTAACAGTTCTGGTAGCTCAAACCTGTTTGGGAGCAGGTTTATTTCATAAAAACAGGATTAGATCGGGCCAGTTCAAGCAAAGGTAATACTGAAAGTATGTACCAAATGCTGATAATTTATTACAGTAGTTATATACACTTGGGAAAATATTAAATATATATATATACTTGTTTGAAGAACCAAATTAGCCAGAGAGCAGTTATGAAGATAAACAGATCCAGGATCTGCCAAATCATCTTAGATCATTTAAGCGAGGTACGAAGAACGGACCCCAGTATACCTAGTATGCCATGTATGTCGGCAGACTTGTTACGTGGAACGGAGTTGACCGAATCGATGAGGTTTGAGTCCGGCGAAGACAAAAACAAAAGCCAAAGAACAAAATAAACAAGCAAAAAAAAAAATCTGAAAAATTGGTAAAATCTGAAAACGGGGTAAAAATCAGGCTGCCGCATGGGGTTTCTTTTTTTGGATTGCATTTGAAAAGACTTTCGGTTGGGTTTAGGAAAGGAAGAGGTTGAGTCAGTCAGTCGACCGCGGTCTCTGGTGGATTTATGTGAGAACAGCAGGCAAAACATCATCATCAACAAACAAAGTTCAGTTCTAAAACTCAAGACCGCAAGAATGGAGGATGCATAATAGTTCCTGGATGTGTTCTTGGTATTGAGGATGCACCGATGCAGACCAGAGCACCAAACTCGCTCTAGAAGTCCCAGAAGTCATTGCGGCTGAATAGAAAAAGGGGTAAAGGGGAAAAACAATAAAGCATTGTGTGAATGCTGTAGGCGACGCAGTGGTGCAGTAGGTAGTGCTGTCACCTCACAGCAAGAAGGTCGCTGGTTCGAGCCTCGGCTGGGTCAGTTGGCGTTTCTGTGTGGAGTTTGCATGTTCTCTTTGCGTTGGTTTCCTCTGGGTGCACCGGTTTCCCCCACAGTCCAAAGACATGAGGTACAGGTGAATTGGGTAGGCTAAATTGTAGTAAATGAGTGTGTGTGGATGTTTCCCAGAGATGGGTGGCGGCTGGAAGGGCATCCGCTGCGTAAAAACATGCTGGATAAGTTGGCGGTTCATTCCGCTGTGGCGACCCTGGATTAATAATGGGACTAAGACAAAAAGAAAAAGAATGAATGCTGTAATGTTGAAATAATTTTCCCTTAAAAATGCATGTAGGTCACGTGACCATTAGAAAAAAACGCATCATCTCATTTCTCACAGGACGCACTCTGTATTCTTGCGTTCTCCCGAGTTTGTTTTTCCAAAGTGACCTGGCAAGAACGGTCTTCACAAGAATGCAAGTTCGTTCTCTGCGCTCTTGGAATTGAGAAAGTATGTATATGCTAGAAACTTCCAGGTAGGTGTGTTGAAGCAAATTGGAGCTATACTCTGCAGTACACCGGCCCTCCAGGACTGAGCGTGTTCCCCCTTGCTGTAGAAAGTCACTTTTTGAATGTACTGTATGACTTACATGGAATTGTAAACAGTTTGAAGCATTCTGATTAAAAGAATTTGCTAGATGTGAGTATTTTTGGGGGGAAAGGGTTGTTCAGTGTTTTATATCAAGTACCAAAGCAAAATAAATTAAGGGATTTAGCATGTTTATTAAAAATCACTGTTTTTTTTTTGTTGTTGTTGTTGTTGTTGTTTATAGATAAATTACATAAAAATGCTTTTAAAAAGTTGTATTACTTTATGTGATGGTAGAAATCACACGTATAAAACGAGAATATGTCATATATTGTGCTTATTTATGTGTAGAACAAAAGTAAATTAATTATTGTTTTGGATCATTTGAAATCCTTTCATGTCATCGTGAGGCACCATTACAAGTTTATGGAGGTGTCCTAATGGAGCCACTGGTTGTAAACCACTGCAATAAGCTACAGGTGCTTTGTTCTACCTATAATAGTGTTGTGCTTCCCTTCACACGTGAACCCCTTAGTCAAAAAATGTCAGAAAATAATGACAAGACAACATATGTGCACACACACCTGCAAAGCTCTTGTTTCCCCTACAGATATGTTTCTCCTGACCACTGCGCTCCAGCCAGAGCTCTCAATCTCTGCGCCCCTGGCTGGCAGCCGCGGTTGGGGGTGGGTAATTACCTGAGTCCCAGGCTTCTCCTCTCTCACAGGCCCGGAGCCCCATAAATCCTTCTTCTGCCTCATAGGTCTATTCTAACAATGGCCAGAGAAGTATCTTCAGATATTTTATTGCCATCGCCAGCTCTGACCTTTAGTGGTGCATGTGGTCCGAGGGGGAATCAAGATGCACCTCAGAGAGAAAGGACAGAATGAGTAAAATAAATGTATAAACGCAAGCACAGGACCATCAGCAGGAGAAGGATGGCGTAAGGTGTGGGAGTAGTTGAATTTTTTAGAACGTGAAGGCTGGTGGTGGAAAGACAGAGAGGGAATAATGCTGGTCTGCTCCACTGAGGTGGAAATATGCGGATGGACATATCTCAGCTTGGGATTTGATGATGGCCATCCAGTTAGCACTAAAAAGTAGTTACTTAATGTAGAATTACACAAGAAAATGTTCAAGCGCATACCTGATGTATGTACAGTTGAAGTCTGAATTATTAGCCCCCCCCCCCCCCCCTTTTTTTTTTAAGTCTACTTTTACAATTTGACTCATTCAAACTACTGCAGAAATGTTTTAACCAACAGGCACACATCATACACAGTACAGATACATTTCCTAATAAATAGCCAACTATAAATTAAAACCATTAGTGTATGCTATCTATTTTTGTTTACACAAGCTTTGGAGACGTAACGTCAATTGCGCTTTTAAATAATAGGTCACCTATAGCTTTCGTCACGATCCATGGATGAATTTGGAAATACTTCAAACTTCATATGACTTCACAGTTCACCAACTTTAGCGCACAGAGAAATTAACATTAACTTAGTTTCCAGTCTTCCACATTTACAAAGTGTAGCGCGACATTCTGAAAACGTAGCTTTATATACGTTTCTAGAGACCGCAAATTATGTAGCCAGAGGTACGTATGGTTGCATTTAATTTTTTAAACGAACGATACAGGGCGGTATGATGCTGTATCTTTTTGCACTTCTCCAGCTGACTGCTTACCTCCGTATGGACGGCTTTCCCGCTGTAACCATTTTGTCCAGTAGCTCGCCATGTACGTCGGCGGACTTGAGACGCAGAGAAAAATTGACCAAGACGACAGGTTTCGAGTCCGGTGAAGAACGATTCCAGAAAGCAGGTTAAGAAAAATAAACAAAATCCATAAAATAAACAAGTAAATAACAGGGTGAAGTTGCGGTAAAAATCAGGCGAGGGCTTTTCTTTTTCTGGATTGCTTTTGAAAATTGTTGGTTGGGTTTAGGGAAGTGAGTGAGCGGGTCAATCAATAAAATTGGTTGGGTTTAGGGAAGGAGAAGGGTGGGCCAGTCGATTGGTCAGTCAGTCAATTCAGTCAGTCAAACAGTCAGTCAACAGTGGCCTCTAGTGGATTTACGCAAGAACAGCAGGCACGAATGGCACTCTCGAGAGAAATTTGAGATCTCAAAAAGCGTACACTGCGAGCTCTCGTGGATCCCCGAAAACAAAAACTCTGGGGTTGAACTCTGTAGGATAGTCGGCGCATTCCAAATGGGAAACATCACCCTCCAAAGGAAGTGAAAATAATCATGGCCACCATGTTGAAGTGTTCTTTCAAACCGAAGTAATCAATAGTGGACACTTTGACGGGCACTTAAGAATGAAAGATTTCAAAGGCTTCAACTGCTGGACACTTCAGTACCCCATGATCTTTTGCACAGGAAAGTTGTTTTTTGTCAAACAGTGAGTTTTATTCAGAAGGGCTCATCCAAATTCTCTAATCCCTTCAAAAGTGTCACTGCAGAGGGTAAACTCTTCGAAAGGGGATTAAGGCATAGGGATGAATGAAACATGCTGAGTAAGTCCCCACACGTGAGTGTAAAAGAATCTCGTTTAAAAGAAACACTTTAAGCACAGAATCTGTTGAAAAACTACATTACCCATGATGCTTAATGGGAAATTACATATATTAGAGAGCTGCAGAAAAAGAACATGGCAAAAGGATTCTTTAGCTACTCCTACTTTACTCCTACTCCAACAACTGGTGTCCCTATACTCTCAAAATATTTAATATTTTGCATTAAAGATGTATTGATTCTACAGATATAATCGACCAGCTGTAAATAAATCATTTTATACTACTTTAACTAGTATAAACACACACACACACACACACACACACACACACACATATATATATTAATATAATATTAATATATATATTAATTTTAATACTACCTCCTGGTTGGTCGATTTAGTTTATGGCTTATAACACTTCAACAAAGACTTTTATTTAAATGTCTTTGTTAAATATGAGTAAGAAAAGTAGTGAGTAAGACCTCTTAGCTGAATTCTTTTAAATCTGCATAACTGCAGCTCTGACATAAAATGTAACCTTTGCGTTGAAATTTTACTTGCTTGAAATTTGGTGCAAACGTGAGATTCATCACATTGCAAAATTCCAAATGGTCCAAGTCTTGCATAATACTTAGCATAATTTTGCATAACATTTTCAATAAATTTTCATTGAAATAATCTGAAACCTGAATTCAGATTTCTGATGTTAAGTTTGGCATGAAAACAAATTACTTTTTTCTCTCGTGTATTATAAATCATTACTGACATACAACATATTTTAATGTGAGGAATATTTGAATGGACAGAGCCCCAACTGACTTTTTTTATTTTTACCTGATTTTTTCAGATTTGGCCACATTCTCACCCTGTTATTTACTTCTTTGTTTAATTTTTTACCTTTCATTTTTGTTTTACCTGCTTTCTGCAACCGTTCTTCACAGTACTCGAACTCTGTCGTCGTGGTCAACTCCTCTCTGCGTCTCAAGTCTGCCAATGTACGTGGCAAGCTACTGGTCAAACTGGTAACAGTGGAAATGCCGTCCACAGGGAGGTAAGCGCTCAGCTGGTACCACGAAAAAAACAGAAGCCGTTGGCAGCGATATACCGCCCCATAGCCTTTGTTTTAAAGATAAGATGCTCCCATACGTAGCTCTAGCAACATCATTTTCGCTCTCCAGAATTGTATACAGGGGTACATTTTCAAAATGAGCCTGTGCTGCGCATTACCTTTGCGTTGTATTGCAAAGAAAAGGGCAGTATGATTATTCTTCCTAGTATTTTTTTTCTACTTTCCAGACACACACACACACACACAATCTCAAGCTATAAAATGAATGGCAGAATATTTCATTTTTGGGATTAAGTATTCATTAACGTTTAATTTATTTATGCTTTTTCATACGATGCTATGAAAGCATGACGGCTGAATAAGTGCTGTGGATTACAGACAATGCTGAATGTAAGACTTGAACTGTGAACTTCACTGATCTGTGTATTACACATGCTCACAGCTTCATAGAGGGCCATGTATAAGGCTTTATGAACACATGAATATTTACTTTATTTGCGGTTGTGGCTTGAGCTTTACTCCTCTCACGGCCTGGAGGCTTTCGTTGAATCTTTTTTGAGTATGTGATGAGATTTACAGGAAGCAAGAAACGCCTGGGGGAAGCTGAGGGGGAAAGCCACGCACACACACATACACACTCGCACACACATGGGGTCTCCTCCACCGAAGGAGGAAATATCAGGTTGTCATTATCAAATTCTAATTCCCATGCTGTCAGTTTCCATTACGGCAGTCAAGCTCTGAGTCCTAAAGGTTATTGATTTAAGTCCTAATCTACAAACAAATATTTTACCTGCCCTTTTTTCTTGGCCAGCAGCAATGTTAAGCGAAGGGCAAAGTCTAGTGTTGATGGATTTCGCCTTGGTTGGCACCGAGCGTGTGCGTGTGTGTCATAGAAAAGGCCCTGCTTTGCCTTTATGAATTATGGACATATTCCATGAGTAGGTTACAAACTACAAGCTGAATCTTACAAAAGAGAAAACTTTGCATTTTTCAATATATGAGCTGCTTAACCTTCAGGAAATGTTCTCTGAAACTTCAAATCGTTTTGTTTACAATACAGTTTGCATACATTTTCTTATTTTTTTTAGCTGTGTTTCCATAATTTAGAATATAGTAATAGTATATGAATCGCCGCTGTAACGAATCTTTAGCCGTGTCGGCTGTGTTGTGTTATTTTACAATATGTAGAGCAAGTGAAATTCGCAAATACTGTCATTTCCCAACTTTCTTTATATATATTTAATTTCAGGTTTAGTTATTCTAGTTTAGCAGAGTTAAAAAACACTAGTCACACATTTATGGCTCATTTCCACTGAGTGGTACAGTACAGTTCAGTTCGGTACGCTTTTATGGCCGTTTCCACTATCAAAAGGTACCTAAAAGCGAACCCCACTGTATTATTTTTTGGGTACCCCTTGTAAAGGGTATCTAGCACAACAAAAGTTGGAGCACAATGCGCAACTGAACGCTATTGGTTTACAGAGATACAAGCAACAAGTCAGAATGAAAACAATGGAACCACCATGTTTTAAATACACAACCGAGACATTACATCGTAATAATTTATACATATAAAAACCAATGACTGTAAAAAATATGGATGACGCGACAGCCCCTTTTCCCATTGAACGCCTTGAGGGCAAAACGCCTGCTTGACGGGCACAAACTGTCGCAAAAGACTGCTGAAATTGGAGCCTTGACATGCGCAGAAGGACTGTCTGATGGAGCCAGAGGAGGAGCCGCGAAAATGAGTTGAGCTTCCAACCAAACGCTTTATGTAAAATCAACCACGCCCCCCGAACTTCTCAGCATGCGTTTGCTGTCATATCAACACAAATGGATGTAATAAAGTTAACAAATATGAGGATTTTATATATTCAATCGCGCCAGCTCCGGGCCGCAGCGCATAACCTACTCGCGGCATAGCGGGCTGATTCCGGCTCGCATGCGGCAGCGCCGGCTCGCTCGGCCACTGCATCTGGCTCGATTGACTCGGGCTGGAATCGGGCAGTGAGTCCAGGCATCCGGAGTAGGTCCAGCACATCAGTCAGTCTGAGCTCTGAGGGGTAAGTCTCCGGCAGGCGAGAATCTAGCTGGAACTGGCCCGAGTGTATTTTGCTATCTGGGTGGCTAGGCGTATGTGTATCAGCAAACTAATAAAGCCAGAAAAAAGCCCTGACCTTAGCGAATAAACAGTGTTCCACCAGATCATGTATGTCAGAAACTATAGTTTACTGCTGAACTCATTTTGTCAGGGTAAAATAACACAGAAATCGAATAATAACACTTCAGTCTTCTGCCGAAGCTCAGACGCGCTGCTTTGAGAAACTGTCAATCACAGCTGTCAATCACGATGACACGCCCAGCATTAAATTACTGCTAAAAACAAACTGTTTACAAAAATGAAGATCTGCACCTATTTCAGCACAATAACCAATGCCTTAATCGACCAGAACCATCTTTCGGGACATTTTATTGCAAGTGTAATAATTTTTTTATTTGGGCTCAAGTCTCCTTCATTAACACGGAGGAGGCGGGCTTTATGACTTGTACTGCAGCCAGCCCCCAGGGGGCGATCTAACGGCCGAGACCTTCACTCAAACGCAGGCTTGCGGCACACTTGATAAAAACACGCCATGGTCGACCCCAGCTTAAACAAACATTGTCGTCGTCTTGATGAACAGCCACAAAGCCAAGCAGAAGAGAAGAATCTACCCTGTGCCCCGTAGTTTTTACAAGGCCATCTAAAGTGCGAGCGGTTTTGATTTCTCGCCTGAGCTCACCACATATTTAAAAATAACAAACTTCTTGAGCTGATAATAATAACGTGTGCGTGATTATTGAAGTGCTTCTGACATCCAAAACATGAAACTAATCAGATGGCGCTCTGTGTCGCAGCTGAAAAATTAACTGCGTCCTGAGTTGCGGCCGGGCACCGCCGACTTACGGCGCCGGTGTGTGTATCCTGATAGAAACCTATGTTTAGAATTCTAAAATGCATGGCGCTGCGTGGCGGCGCTTCTGGTGTGCGACCTGCTTAATGCTTCGTTTAAGCCTTCGCCATAACGTTAGTAACTTAGTCATACTAATAGCAAATAGGTCATAATGACATGAGTTATTGATCCGGAAAATACGAATCTGCGAATCTGTTGCTAACTTTACTGAATATTTTATTTGAAATTACAAATCAACAGAACAAAACCGTACTGAGTAGCTGCGATCAATATACTTTACCAGCAGCTGCTTTTTTAGTCATTTATAAAGAGTACACAAACATACTGACAGTAATAGCCTAGGTAACTTACTGTACATTGTTATGGGTCATTGATGCTAATTCGGCACAAACCCATCAGTTTCCCCTTTTCTGGCTGTGCTTTCTATGATTGAACTATGTAAAAGCTCTGTCCATGCGTGTTTCCTTGTGGGTTAGTAACGCTATATTTCATTACACAACAAATAATCTATCAGGCTTTTTGGCTAAAAATAGAGAAATCACGATTTCATTTACTATTATTAGATTATTTTTAAACTTCACCTCTCCTGCTGAGCATGAGCTAAGCTGTTGAATGGTTAGCTTATGAAGCGGCTAGGCTAAGCTAGCTTAAATTTTAATTGATTTATTCTCTGATCGGTAGCCTATTATGTCATGAATATACCCCTGTAATGCATACTGCAGTCCTTTTTTTGTCTGGCTTTCTTGGATATCTCACCTGTACGCCAAAAATGACATTATATACCTGGCAATGTCTGACACTGGCGCACATACATTGAAAAAGCCATGCCAGGCACGAAAGCTTGACAGGCGTAGCAACATTAACTAAGGAGGGCGGGGCTTTGCGAAGGGTCCATTTACGCCCCATTCACACGGGGCGTCAGCGTCAACGCTTCCCATTCACTTTGAATGGGTGACGTCAAGCGTTGACGAACTGCATTGTGAATCCGTCAGTGGCGCTTCACAGGCGTTGCTCGCTGCAGAAGTTGGGACTAGCTCAACTTTTCAAGCGCCGACGGAAGTGTCCCCCAACCAGATCGCTGTATACAAATACACCAGCTAGACAGTGGCCTATTTCTGACTGAATTTCATTGGCTGACGCTTCTATGATGATCGCTCCAGCCCCAACTTCAGACATGCCTTCTGCAAGCGTTGACGCTGAAGCCCCGTGTGAATGGGCCGTTAGACTCTCTTTCACAATTTAAATTTAAACTTAAAACACATCTGTTTAGAACAGCTTATGTACTTCAACCCGACTGCATTCTTAAAGTTTGTATTGTTTTGTTTTTGTTTTTGCTATTGCTATTATTTTCATTGTGTTTTTATTTGAACTGATCGTTCTAACTATCCTGTACGGTGACCTTGAGTGTCATGAAAGGCGCCTTTAAATAAAATGCATCATTATTATTATTATTATTATTAAAATAGTTATTTGAATAAACACTAAACCCAAAACTTCAAAAATGCAACTTAAATAAAAGTGAACAATAATGAAGAATAAAGAAACTTTAATATAAAAATACTTCATATTAAATCATATGTATGTGGTTAAACATGCCTTTACAATTGTTTTGGCAACGTTACAACACGTTTTATGTTCAAATAAAAAATATAGTATATTTCCCAGTACTGGGTTTCAGCTGGAAAGGCGTCCTTTGTGGTAAACATATGCTGAATAAGTTGGCAGTTCATTCCACTGTGGCGACCCCTGATGAAAAAAGAGATTAAGCTGAAGGAAAATGAATGAATGTTTCTGTATAATCTTGTGCCTGACTGGTGTGTTCTCCATGTGATTGTCTAATCAGGTTTCCTCCACAGAATGAGTGCTTATTTATTCTAAAAATAATTTTAGATAATTATTATTTTATTTTAGCTACATTTCCAGGGACTGACGTTAGTTTTGTTTAGTTTTTCTTGTATTTTTTTCAGTAAACTAATTGACCACTAGTTTTAGTCTTTGTTTTTTATGTACTAAAATATCCCTGGTATGCATATACAACATGTTCGCATCAAAACTAAATTTCTTAACCAAAGAATGTGGTGCAGATCTACTTAAAACTGGATAATTTTTTATGCTCTGTTAATTTTAAGTGAGACAATAGTTTATCTAGCACATCTAATATATTTCACAACATGGGATTTGTGCCTCTACTGCTTTAAAAACGGTGATAAAAACCAAGCCCGTGGAAAGCATCTATGACACCCTATCATCTACTAACAAAAGACATACAACAAAGATATCTAATTCAAAGGCAAATGTTTCTTTGTTAGTGACAAGCTGGCCACAGATATGATCACAGCATGTTTCAATCTATATCTCTGTCTTAACTCTGTGATGAAGGGTTGCTGGACAAGAGGTCATCATCACAACAAACTTATGTATTTCATCTCTATATTTATGCAACAGAGGAAGGTTGGAGTGTGAACGAGAGGCTACCTGCCGAGAATAGAAGGAGAGCCGTGGTGGTTTGTTGCCACCGGTCAATTACAGCCCGGTTATGGAGCCATCTGTTAATCTTCCCTCCTCTTCCTGTTTTCCTCTCACTCTCTCCCTCTGTGCTAACAGCCTTCACGCTGTCAAACCCTGAGCATATCTGAGAGATGCTATGGAATGATAGCTGTCCGACACACGCCGCCTTTATCTTAAAGTAGTACAATAGGAGGGATCCAGAGTAGATAACAGACAACTAGTGATAATACGGGAGAGACTTCATGGTCTGGTGGCGCGAGTTCGGGGAGCTGGGCTTTTAAAGAGCAACAGTGCCACCTTGTGTTCATGAATGGTGCTCCTGGTGAAGGTAAACAAAGCATAATATTTTAATATTCAGGTAAGTTTTTTTATCGCTCAGCGTGTGTAAAATGTCTCATGAAGACGGTAAAATTACGATGATTTGATGTTGGAGGAAAGATTTGTTAAGGAAAAACACCAGGGTTGTGTAGAATGTAGCCAAATTAGCTGGCTAGCCAGTTTAATTTGCACTAATTCTGGGTTTAAGGTACCATATGAAGGTACTGTGTATTCATAATACTATGGCAACAAAGAGTGATTAAATTTGAGGTGCCTCCATGTTACCTAAAATCCAAGATTGGTGCAAACAAAACTGAAACCTTTCGAGCTAATCCAGCCTCATGGTGCAGACCCTCATGTATCTTCCAGTGACAGAGAGCTCAGAGCTTTGACTTTTGGGAATATTTGGTAAGAAATATATTATTTATGTGCACTTAATGTCTATTTATTAGATACAATCAACTGGTCAATGCAAATATTTTATCAGCCAATCACATCTGATAACAGTTTTGGTGAGAAAGGATTTGCCACTGATAAACAGCTCAGAGGTCTAATTTTGAGAATTTCCCTTTTGAAAAAAAACTGCTTAAACCAGCCAAAGCTGGTTAGCTAGTTTTAACTGATCAACCAGCTGGTTTTAGAGGGTTTTTGGCCATTTCCAGGCTGGTTTGAGCCATTTTTAGCTGGCCATGCTGGAAACCCAGCCAAAACCAACTATGTCCAGCTTAATGATCAAGCTGGTTTTAGCAGGTCTCATCCCAGCCTAACCAGCTTCAAACAGGATGGATATAGCTAAAACCAGTCTAGAAATGGCCAAAACTCCTCTAAAACTAGGCTGGTCGAAAAATCTTAGACTGGTTTAAGCATTTTTCTAGCAAGAAATATATTGTTTATATGCACTAACTTGCCATTTTATTTTTTTATACTACATTTAGATGTGTGGACATGGCCGAGACACTCTGCTGAAGCGCAAACCGAGCATCAGAATGGAAGAGAAAGGTGACTTAGGTGACATTGAACATAACATTGGTTGATGGTGCCAGACAAGCCATTCTAAGTATTTTAGAAACTGCTGACCTACTGTGGTTTACATGCACAGCCATTCAGTGAGTGGCAGATCTGTGGCCAAAATGCCTCATGATGCCAGAGGACAGAGGAGAGTGGAGAGACTTGTTCAAGTAAAAAGACAACAGTATGACAGATAACGTCTCATTACAATATGTGTGTAAAGGAGAGCATCTCTAAATGCACAACGCATCAAAACTTAAGGCAGATGAGCAACAGCAGCAGAAATCACTGCAGAAATGTTTTTTTATCTTGTTTCTAGTCCAAATATCTAAAGATTTTTAAATCAAAAAGTATTTCTAGACTAATAAAAAACATTGTTTTTTTTTGCAGAATTAAGTTGTTAAAATTAATGGAGTTTTTATTAAAACGAGCTAAATAATCTGCTAGTTGGGTCAGTAAAATTAAAAGTCTTGGAATAATATTATTTTACTGATCCCACTGGGAAATAGTTTTGCTTGTTTTTAAGAGTTTTTGTGGCATTGGGGATTTTTTATTTGTATATTTGTTTATACTTGAGTACCAACTGAGCATTGTGTAATTGCCACAACTTAACTGAGTATTGTGATGCTACTTACACAAAGCTCAAATGATCTCAAAACAGTTTATGTAAATATAATCAAATATAGCCTTCTAACAGTTTACCAGCTTACAAGGAACATTCTCAGAAATTTCTGTAACTTTCTTTAAAAGTTGTGTAAAAGTTAGCACATATTGATATTGAAACAATGTTTTTGGAACATTCATGTAAATAACAAGACTGGAACATTCATAAAAGCTTTTTAGTTTAGGTTAGTATAACCTATATAACAAATATAAAGGTGCGAAGCAGTGGCGCAGTAGATAGTGCTGTTGCCTCACAGCAAGAAGGTCGCTGGGTTGCTGGTTCGAACCTCGGCTCAGTTGGCGTTTCTGTGTGGAGTTTGCATGTTCTCCCTGCGTTCGCGTGGGTTTCCTCTGGGTGCTACGGTTTCCCCCAGTCCAAAGACATGCGGAACAAGTGAATTGGGTTGGCTAAATTGTCCGTAGTGTGTGTGTGGCTGTTTCCCAGAGATGGGTTGCAGCAGGAAGGGCATCCGCTGCATAAAAACTTGCTGGATATATTGGTGGTTCATTTCGCTGTGGCGACCTCGGATTAATAAAGGGACTAAGCCGACAAGAAAATGAATGAACAAATATAAAAATAACATTATTATAACATCCACACCAAAAATCAAAGACGTTTTACAACCTAAGAACGTTCTACAATAACTTTTCAAAACTTGAGGCAATTAATCTTAGAAGATTAATATAATGTGGATATAATGTTCTGATAACGTTTAAACTAATGTTTTGAGAATATAATTATACGAGTTTAGTCACATGAAAATGAATGATTTCTAAAAGAAACTGTGTCACGATCACCAGCGATCTAACATCCAGAGATGGCTGCTAAACACTCACTTTCACACAAACTACAAATCTGTCGGTTTATGGACCACAGATCCTCGTCATGCAACACACACACTCACCTGCTCCAAGTCACCATTGATTAGACACTCACAGCTGAAGCTGCTTTTGGACTGATTACACAGACTATATATACACCTCTCAAACACACAGATGTTGCTAAGTCTTGTCTACTGTTTTAGTGACACTGCAATGCGTTTTCCTTTGTCTTGTTTTGCTGTTCTTGATCCTGTTTGCTGCCTGCCTTGTGACCATCTGCCTGTTATTTTGACTACAACTCTGGATTGCCTTTTTACATCTGTTTGCCCCTATGTTGTACATTACTTACCTGAACTTGCTAATAAACCTGCATGTGGATCCGCACCGCTGTTATCAGTGTCACTTTCCCCATTACACCGTGGCAGCAAACCCACCCCTAAACTCAACCGTCATTGGTGAAAGAGCAAATCGTACTAAAATGTATTAACGAGTCATCCGAATTAGCCTCTGAATCAAAAGATTTAACTGTTACGTGAGACTGAAACATTATGAAAACATTTTGATTAACATTATTATAATGAAAAATTAACATTAACACACTGTCCAAAACAAATTATTTGTACGTTTTGAGAACTTTTAAAAAAAATAATCATCAACTTTCTGGGAACAGTTTTAGTACCGAAAATTGTTAGCTGGGTTTGTACTTTTTTTTTTTTTTTTTTTTGTGTACAAGAGCACTTTAAAAAAAGACGTCAGCTGTTTATTCAAACTACTTATATAAAATGAGCTGAAACAACACAATTCTTGAGTTATTTGTTGGACAACTTAATTGTTTTATGTTCAATCAACTTAAATTTGTAAAAACCAATGAGTTAACTAAATTCCTTCATGTCGTCCCAACACTAATCGACAAAAATCAGCATTTTTTGCAGTGAGCTCTTACCTGTGATTTGTCCGTCTGATACAGTAGACTGTACCTTGACCAACAACCATATACAACACACCAACCCCTGCTTGTGCTCATACTTTAGTACTTTATCATGCTCAAAACAGGTGAGCATTTAAAGAACACATGTACATGATGCATCCGACAGCTGTCTTGTAAAGGTTTGTATGGACTCCTGATCTAATTTCTGTTTTGCACCCAAGCAATCGTGACTTCCAGCTGTGCGTCCCTGTCTCAATAAATCAGCACTGACAGGTTGCTAAAGCAATACCCAAGGCCCACCGCAGCCTACAGTGTATAGCATACACTTCAGTAAATTCCAGCAAAATGTGTGTGCGTGTGGTCCTGAGAGGTAGAAATCAGAGCGCGACCCTTTTCAGATCCGCTTCAGCGCCTCGTAAGTGAGACCGATTATGAGTGTTTAACACAGTCTATTACATCCCAGCCTGAAATGGCAATAGCACACATTCAACATGCAATCACATAGACTGTGAGAAACTGGGTGCTTATTGTACCCGAGGGACTGGATGTAAATTGATATAAGCGAAAAATATAAGACAGGGCGTCGCAGTTGTAATGAGACAGGTGGTCTCAGCAGCTGGAGAGAAAGAAGATAGGATGATAGAAATAAAGACAGAGAAGGGGGGAAATGAAAAAGTAAATTAGCAGTGGGCAGAAATACACAAAATAGGGATGAATCAGAATAATAGCAAATAATTAAATGGGAGAAAAAGGATATCAAATTGACACTGATGTTAAAAAAACATGTCAAAAATAGAAATTGATTTGATGTCAAAACCTTGATGTTTATTTGATATCCCAACACAATCTCACGGCAATTCGTAACATTTTGATTTAGTGGCTAATTTGTATGAATTTTTACGATCTAATTTGTACAATTTAGTATGATTTGCTTATCCCCCAATGATGGTTGGGTTTAGGGGTGGGGTTAGGTGCCACGCCTCCTTTTTAAAATCGTACAATTTCGTACGACTAAACTCATACGAATTCATACAAATTAGCCACTTAACTGGCAAAACGTAAAATACTTACATTTTCTCGTGAGATCAGGCTGGACATCCACACAGTGACGGCCTATTGACCACCAAATTAACTACACAAAAGCTTTGTGTGAATCTGAAAGCTTCAATTGCAAATGACAAATTTAGACTGGATCTCTACACAACGTCATAAGACTTCAATATTAGGTTAGATTTAGTTTGTGACATCAGGTCACCTAAAGGCTTGTGCACACAGGACGCTTTTTGCCCATGTTTTCAGTCGACGTTGCACGCCTCGTGACTAAATAAAGGGTGCCAATGTGATCGTGCACACCAACGCGCAAAATGCAAGGTGTAAAAGCATAATTTTTAAAGAAACGCATTATGCTCGTTTATTTTTTTATTTATTTTTTTTATTTACTTATTTATTTTTTGATAGGCCTGGGCATGGTACGGTTAGCATAGTGTGAGTAGGCTCTAAGGTTAACCCTTTTACCCTTGCTTTTAACTTAGATTGATTACTTTAGTTAATTTTTATCATTCAATTGTATTGAATCATTCATATTTTGTTTTTTATTGTGGTCTTTTTTACTGTTTATATTGTTCTGCTTTGCCTTATATGTCTTGTAGTGCTTTGGGTCTGAGAAAAGTGCACTATAAATAAAATGTATTATTATTATTATTATTATTATTATTACTTGTATTTTATAATAAAACTCTGTAAAAGCTTTTCTTAGATGTAGTTTAGTCTTGGTTTTAAACTGAATTAAAACAGTTTTTCCCTAAATTAAAGGCTTTGCTTATTTTATGTAATAACTTAAATATGTAAATATATTTTGTTTGCTACCCAACGAAGTAAAAAAGTATAGATATATTATAATAACTGAAAGGTCATTTCATACAATGACTTTCTAAAAAAGAAAGAAATCTGCAAAAATTTTATTAGTCGAAATAGAGCTGTGCAGGTTATTAAAATATAGATTGAAATTTTCGTTTTTTAAATTACATGTGTTCTAGTTTTAAAGTACAATTAAAGTCTTAAAATTTCCTCCCAAATAATTTTTTATTTATTTATTTTTTATTTTTTGCAATAATAACAATAATAAACATACTAAAATGTTACAGCATTTATCAAAAAAAAAAACTGTTTACCTCAAATTGTGCAGTCACAGGCTTACAGTAACAGTGTTTGACATTATAAACATTGTGATAAAGGTCATGCCATGACAGGTGTTTAAAAACGTGTCATATCACCAAATATCTGTTTCAAGAGATTACGTCTTTATTGTACATAATAACAAGAGAGATGACCCATAACTAAACATTATATAAACGCTCTGCTGATTGCTTCGGTTTCAATCAGACCCCAAAGGACAAGAACCCAGAGGTCACTGCCACACACACATTATAAATGAGCTCTGGTTTTGTCACTCAGGGTTATGTTTATGAATGCTCTTCCTTCAGTTCATTTGTATTGATTATCTAAAGACTGAACAAAACAGATCACCAGCAGTCAGGTGAATGTAAAGGGCACGAGAGAGGGTTTGGCATGAAGCGGCGTCTGCCCGGCAGCGGTGACCTTCTGAAGGTCAGAGACGATAAAGAAAAAGCATACAGACTCGGTGACAGGCATGCCACACACCCAGGAGACTGGATGACCCACAAACACACACACACACACACTTGTATATGGTGTATAAGGACTCTCCATATGCTTAATGTATGTTTTATAGTAAAAAATGCTCATTATACAGCCTTACCCTTTTCCTAACCCCAACCTTTTCAGGAAACCTGTGGAAAATTTTAAATGTCTAAAGAGCCGAGTATTAATTTTTTAAGCATTTTGATTGAATTACAGGGACAAAAGGACTAGATCATATCCTTATTGTCCTTATTTAAGTCCAAAGCCATGCTAAAATTCAATAAACATTACATATAGAGCAAATTACAGCTACTTGAAACGAATCTACACAACCCCCACTTCACTTCACTAATGTTAAAAAGACTGACTACGGCCATACAAACACACACACTAAAGGCGTTTGAGTTGTGATGGGTGATAAAGACAGCCAAGAGAAGGAGAGGAGATGGAGTTGGAGCTCATAACTCTTCACACACTTCTCCGACTGATACATCAAGCTCTGCTCACACAGACAGTAATGAGGCGTACCTGTGAAAGAATGAGTTAGGCCGTTCAAACACACACACTCGCACACATACACACCTGTCACGAGCATTAGGGGAGCCTTCCAACAAAGACAAACTGTTTCTGGAGTGGCCAAACAGGCAAGACGCTGATGCTAAAAGCGCATCATGCTAAAATATATCCCAACACACTGACAGCAAGTGGTATAAGGCTACATAAACACTCCCAATGGCCATGGAGAAAAAGAATATTATCATTTTGACTGCCTTGTGTTAAAATTTTTGGTCACACTTTATTTTAAGGTATGGTTTTAGCATTAGGGTGTCACGGTGGCGCAGTGGGTACCATGATCAAGGGCATAGGTTTGCACTTGACATTGGTGACATTGGACGTATGAATCAAATAAATATATGTATTTAAGGCTCAACCTCCTTTAGTAGACTTTGCTATTCTAGGTACTACCAGAAGCCCTGAGTTTTGAGATCTTAAAGAGTGGGTTGGATTGCAGTGAGACAGAAGGTTGGTTGGATAAACAGGAGCTAGATTATTTTTAAGCTTTACAGGTGAGAAGCAATATTTTAGAATCAGTATGGAACTTACCGGCAGCCAGTGTAAGGAGGACAAATTTGGGGGGATATGCTCCTATTTTTTAGACTTGTTAGGAACTCTGGCAGCTGCATTTTGCACTGACTGAAGGGCTGTTTCTCAATATGTGTTCTTGTCTGTACTTGCGTTCTTGTGTCCTCGTGAAACGTCATCAACCGTCGCCAAAGTACTGTTCCAATTCAAAGTTCACATCTTTCCAAGTACACATGAAATTCTCGGATGTGTACTTGCTCTGGCCTTTGGCCAAGGATGCATCGAGAGGTGACTTGTGCGAACTTGCGAAGCTCAGGTATCCCAGAATGCATTGCAGCGTAACCAGCAAGCGCTAATGGCGGAGGAGGAAACCCGCACAGTTTTAAAAATGCTCCTTTATTGTGTCACAAAACAAAGTTTTAAGAGTTTTTCAGGCGAGAATGTAGTTGTTTTAAACTCGAATCGGCAGTTTATTCACAAAGATAGCGCGTCTTTAAAGATGTGGCTCAGCTTATGCGGACTCTGACTCCCAGCCTGCCAGCGGGAGCTCCGTCATCAGCTCCCCCGCCAGAGCAGCTTTACTTCGTCCAGGCCATCTCGGACGTACCGCTGGATCTCATCTCTATATTGTAGTTAAAACAGGATATTTAATACATCTCAGGAATATCTTACGGACAGTTTTTGGTCTTATAAATCTATTATTTGTTCTCAGGTGTTTTATTTTAGCAGTGTTATTTTGTTACCTTTTATAATTGTCTTTAATTATGTTACCGTGTTGTACGCTGTTTGTCTTTGTTTATCAAATTGCTTGACGTAATCTTTATTTCTCATTGTGTGTATAATTACCATTGTAGTTTAATAAATCTGATAATCAAAGACACGTGTATAATAACGTTAACTCATTTTAACTCACATTTATATGAATATATGTGTACATTTCCTTAAATCAAAAATGTAGATTTATAATATTAATATAATAATAATTTAATCATTTTATTGTTTATGTACAGTGAAACTGATGAATCCATGGTGAGGTAAGTGACATTATGAAGTACACTGCTGTTCCATTTGAAGAAGTACCTGACTTGTGTCCTCGCGTCATCGGGAGTTCGTTCTTCCAAGTCTGAACTTGGCAAGTCTGAACTTCCAAGGACGCAAGTCCGAACTTTGCATACTTGGTATTGAGAAACAGCCAAGATTATTATTAAAGGATGCTGGGCGACTTGTGAACAGAGAACTACAGTAATCCATCCTAGAAGTCATAAAAGCATGGACTAGCTTTTTTGCATTGGAGATGGATAACATACTTCATAACTTTTTTAATATTTCTCAGATGAAAGATGTTTTTTTTTTTAGTTGTTGTCTAATATGATACCCAGATATTTTACTGTAGAGCTAATGCTAACTGTCTCTTCGTCTAGCCTAATCTCTCATGTAGACCATGTCCCAAGTATTTATAAATGCTGACTAAATTTAAATGGAGGAATGATCTATTCAAACTGCAAACAGATCGTGCTATCTAGATTCAATGTCACACTCCATTCATAAACAATAGTATAAGCAATTTTACATACAGTACAGCACTTTGCTTACAGCAGTACACTCCTACTCCATTTAAAACACAGCCCGTATGAAATTCAGATAAGAAGAGGCTCTTAAAAACTCTGAGACAGATGTTATGTTAATGGGTGCTTTCTCTCTTCACAGAATAGGTAGCACTGAAATGCCACAAGGCTAAATAAATGTATCACTTCACATGAAAGCAAACACTAACCCAACACGAAGAGCCTCAGGCATCCTTTACTGAAGCACCCGAACCCAAGTAAGAAGATCGCTTGGTTTTGAAGTTCTGCAAAGGGTTTTTTTCTGCTCATATGGGACATTTAAGGCAGGCCAGCAAAGCTCAAGGCCTCATCTTGCACATTTTATACAAAAACCCTTCAATCAAAACTGGGCTTCTCATGACTTTGCTGGTTTGCTCTAGGAGGGTGCACACACACACACACACACACACTCAGTTAATCATCCTTCTGGTGTAACAGGAGAGAAGGAGAGAGAAGCTGGGTCATTAGGGGAGGTGGGAGAGATGCAGGATGCATCTTAACGTGACACTTTCACTATTTGGTATGCCGGCCACATGAGGGACAGTGTTTTTTATTTAACGCAAGCACACACACATACACTCTCTCAGTGAGGGTCCACGGTAATTTGATCAAAGGCGACCTTCAACAGGCGATCCCAAAAGGTTAGGCCTCACACCAAATAAAGTCATATGAATAATCACACTTGCTGTATCTGTGTAAATCAAGCTTGGTTAATCTTCAGTGAAGCCATATTTCAAAGACCATAAAATGAAGGTGTAATTTCCTGGCGAGTTATGCATTTGAAAGGGAGCTGAGACTTTTAGAGAGACAACGAAGAGATGAGGCGAGGAACAAAAAGGAAATGTTGAAGAGACAAAATGAGATTTAAGGGTGAGACAATATGAGAAGATGCGTAAGCAGAAGGGAATGAATAGGGCACTATTGAATAAAAACAGAGATGACGGGAGGTTGACCAAATGGAAATAGTATGACATGATTAGCAAAAGAGAGAATTGATTTATGCAGGGGAGGTTATGAAGAAAGGGTGGGATGAGAAAAGGGAAGAGTTATGTGGAAGAACAGAATATGACAGGAATGAAGAGAGAAGTATGAGATGTGGAAGAGAAGGGACAACAAGATAAAATAAGGGAAGTGACATTAGTTGCACTCTTGGGCCAGTGCTAGCCAAGGATTTCTTCA
Source organism: Danio rerio (assembly GCF_052040795.2). Taxonomy (NCBI): domain Eukaryota; kingdom Metazoa; phylum Chordata; class Actinopteri; order Cypriniformes; family Danionidae; genus Danio; species Danio rerio. The sequence goes on from NC_141026.1 coordinate 6,986,617, forward strand.
GTATGGCCAGGATCAGTAGGCCTTGAGCTCAAGCAGTGATGTCGAAATCAATAGTGAAAGTGAAAGTCGTGACATGATCAAGTTTGGTGACCCATGCTCAGAATTTGTGCCCTGCATTAAACACATCCAAGTGTGCACACATAGCCATAAACACACACCCAGAGCCATTGCTGCGGCACCCAGGAAGCAGTTGGGGGATCGGTGCCTTGTTCAAGGGACACACCTCAGCTGTTGTATTGAGAGTACTGGTTATTCACTCCCACCAGTTTTACCTGCCAGAGCTGGGACTCGAACCTGCGAGTTCTTGATAACAAGTCCAACTCTCTAAGCATTGGGCAAGCTGCCACCAATAGCTCACGCTGCAGCCAAAACCCCAGCCATAAGTACCTCAGCCATAAGTTTTTTTTGTTTGTTTTTTGCATGTAGTTTATGTTCATACTTGTTTGCAAACCTAGCAAAATGGGCATCTTGCCACATACTCTCTTTACCTGAGACAGGCAGACTAGGCCTTTGCCTATCACCTTGACCCAACGTCCTAGTTAGGGTTTAAGCTTAGCCCAAGGTTCTATGTGGACCAAAAAGGCATATACATAAGCCCCTAGGGAGCCTCACTGAGGCCTGATCAGGCCTGGGAAGTTACTGTGCGTACACAAATCACCCAGGCATGCACTGGAACACTCACTTTAGACACAACAGTGGAAACGTGGCTATTAATACGAAAGAAAATCGAAAGAGACAAGATGAGAAAAAACAATGATGAGTTTAGGAGAAGATCATAAACAAAGCAGAAAGAGAACAAAACAATTAAATGAAACATTGCACAAAAGAAGGGAGAAGCAAAAAGAAGAGAAGATGAAAAGGACTAAAGATGGACTAAATTAGATGAAAGGATTAAACAAGATGAAAAGATGAAATAGACAAGAAGATGAAAAAAAAGATGAAGATCCAGAGGAAGACGGACTGATAGGACACTAAAAAGTAAAAATACAGAAGACAAGAACAAAAAAGTTAAGAAGAGAGGAACTCACAGATGAGGACGACAAATAGACAAGAAAGAACAAAAGTGAGACTAAACGATATAAAAAGATGAGACACGATAAGCAGATGGTAAGAAGGTAATAAGATAAGGGTGAGATGAGGGAAGGGACAAAAAAAGAGGTGAAACAAAATGAGCAGTGAAGAAACGGAACAAGCTATGGAGACACAAAGGACAAAATAAGGAAAGGCAAGGGACAAAGTTGAAGAGAATGGTCGACAAAAAGGGAGAAGGTAAGGGAACAGACATAGGGAGATGAAAGAATGAGCTGTGATGGAAGGGATGAAGGGAAGATTAGAAAATTAGGGGATGGAATGAGCTGAAGGATGCAAAATAAGACGAGGGCAAAATGAAGACAACCAAAGAGAGAAGATGAGACAAAATGGTGAAAGGAATTGAAATGTTAAAGAGAGAAGATGACGAGACATTAAGAGAAGACAACAGAGGAAGAGATAATGAAATAAAGACTGAGGCAAGATGAGAAATTTAGAAGTAAAGATTGGAAGAGACTTGATGAGAAAAAGAAGAGCATTGACGGAGCAAGATGGGGAGGAAGATAAGTTTGAAAAGGGGACAGAACAAGACAAGCAAACACTGGAAGAGAAAATGGATGATGAAAGGAAGAAAAAAGAGAAGGGACACAAGAAGTGATAAAAAAGGGGGAGACAAGAACATGAAAGAGTTGGTATGAGAAAAGATGAGCAAAGATCAGAAGAGATGTAAAAAAGACGCAATGAAGAGAACAAATTGCAAGAAAGTAGAAGAATGGAGAAAAAGCAACTGAACAAGTTTAGAAGAGTCAGAGGATAAAGGACAAAGAAGACAAGTGGAGGTTTATTTCAGCTTTTATCTGCTTAAAAAAGCTTGACCAAATAAAAGCTTTAACTTTGGGATTTTGTCTTCTTGTCAGGAATTCTCCTCCTTCTGGGAAAGCAGATGAATCATCTCTGAACTGAAGCAGAAGTCAAGAACAAACGTTCACAAGCATTTGGGGAGAGATGAGAAAGAAAAGCACGACCTTGAATGCGCTAGTCTATTCCTCAAAAGACACGTGCTGACCTTGTTTTGACAGGAGTCTTGGTGTTTTAATTTCAGGGTTTTAGAAGTATGGATTTTGTTTTATGCCTTTTTAATGGAAGCCTCGTCGTCTATTTTAGACTCAGTCCTGTTGACCTTTCTTCCTCCTTCGCTCTCTTCTTCCGTGATCTTCCTCTGTCCACCCCCCTCCCCTTTCCATGCTCTGTAATTTCAGATGGAGTTTGTGGAGGCAATAAATGTAATTAGTATCGTATTTCAGATGGACTAGACACAGCGAGGGAGGGAGACGTTATGAGAGAGACCCTCCCTTTGCTGCTTTCTTGTTCAGAGTGCACTCAGAGTCTCTCTCTCTCTCTTTTCTCCATTGTTGTTCCAATGTCCCCTCTGTCCTGTCCTCTTAGCGGTGTCAGTGTAGTGCTGGCTTGACTCTGTCTCTCTCCATTTATCCGCTCTGTTCTCCTTGCTCCACACTGGACGTACTCGGAAAGGTCACGCAGACGAGAGTTGCTTATTTACCAGAGAGCCGGTCACTCCCTGGACTGCAATAGCGGTGAACAGACATGCCAGAGCAGATGAGAAATGTGTCTTACATGAGATGCACTCCGCTGCTGTGACGGGAATGCATTTGGACCACATGTATGGGATCAACAAAAACTCATACACGCACATTCATGCACACAGGCAGGAAGTTGTAACATTAATGGACAGCTCTGACAGGACTTAACTGCATCTGTGACCTATAAACTACCTTACACTTAAGGTTAAAGACGGAAAGTAGTTTCTGTCTAAAAGAGAAGAGAGGATGCTTGCTAAAGAAATAGCTCAGGTTCAACAAGTAAAGGTAAATCAGAGCTGCTTTGGAAAGATCATTGAGGCACTTACTATGAATCAAACAGGACTGATAGTGTTAGAACCCATAGTGTAAATATGGTAAATTGTCAGTCCTTATTTATTTTCCCCTGGTGTTGTTCCAAGGGCGGCACAGTGGATCAGTGGTTAGCACTGCTGCCTCACAGCTAGAGGGTTGTTGGCTCAAGCCAGGCTGGATCTGTTGGCATTTCTGTGTGGAGTTTGCATGTTCTCCCTATGTTCGCTTGGGTTTCCTCTGAGTGCTCTGGTTTCCCCCTCAGTCCAAAGTACTGGGTTGCGCAACCCAGGCTCATTCTGAAAACGTAGTCCAGCGGACGTTTCTGGAGACCGCGAAATACGTCCCGGGAGGTACGCATGGGTGCATTTCATTTTTTTAAGCGAACGCTACGGGGCGGAGTGACGTCGTTCCCTTTCGCGCTTGACGGCTGACCGCTTACCTCCGTGTGGAGGGCTTTCCCGCTGCAGTCAGTTTGTTCGGTCAGCTCATCGTGTGCGTCGGCGGACTTCAGATGCAGAGAGGAGGAGTTGACAAAGGCGTCCGGGTTCGAGTCCGGGGAAGTGCGGTTCCAGAAACCAGGTAAGACAAAAACAGAATCCAAAGAATAAAGCGAACGAGTTCATAACTGGGTGAGAACGAGGTAAAATCTGAAAAAACAGACGAGGGTTTTTCTTTTTTCTAGACGGCTTTTCTAAATTGTTGCTCGGGTTTAGGGAAGTGAGCGGGCAGGCGGGTCAATCGGTAAAACTGGTTGGGTTCAGGTAAGGAGGAGGGTGGTTCAGCCGATTGGCCGGTCGCGCAGTCAATCATTCGGTCAGTCAGACAACGGCCTCTGGTGGGTTTACGCGAGAACAGCGTGGGCGCGAACGGCACTCACGAGAGACGTTTGAAATACGAAAAATCGCGCACAGCGGCCTCTCGCGGATTCGCGAAAATAAAAACTGCATAAATACGTACCTCCTGGGACAAATTTCGTGGTCTCCAGACACGTCCGCTGGACTACGTTTTCAGAATGAGCCTGGGTTGGGGTTGCGGCTGGAAGGGTATCCGTGAAATTATATGTCTATATGGCAAGGAGGGGCACGGCTAGAGAGGAAAGTTAGGACAATTCTAAGGGCCCACACACTTTAGGGACCCCAGGAGTTACTATTAGGGTGCCCAATTTGTCCTTTTGATGGCAGGTTTTCTTAAAGTAATTTTTCAAACCTCTATGTATTATTTAACTAGTATCCTGACCTTGCAAGAGTTTGTGCACTACTGCATGTTCATGAAAATGTTTTACGATTAAATACTTGGCGTGCCACAGTCTGCTACCCTAGCTATTTAGGAAAATGTTGGAAACCTGTAACCACTGATGTCCAGAGTAATTGTTTTTCCTACTATAGGTGTCAGTGGTTGCAGGTTTCTAACATTTGTTTTAAATATTTTTAAAATGAGGAAACTCATAAGGTATGGAACCACTTGAGGAAAAGAAAATTGTCAACTTTGGGTAAACTCTACCTTTGAAATGTCGAGCTGATTTCCGAGACTAAAGTAGCTAAGGTAGATCTAAAGATCCTGTCCTCTCTCAATAATCCATAACTCGTCCAAAGCACAAGAGCGCAGAGTTGCCAAGATTGTGGTTTTCCCATGGATTTAGACTACATTTAACACTTGCCATGGGATTTTTTTGTTTTGTTTGTTTTTTTTTCCGCGGGTTAAGGGTTTGACATGATGAAATATTTTACTTTACCAGATTTATATTCCACCAATGATTTAAAACTAGGAAAGGTGCTAGGATGATGAAACAGAGTACGTACACTTTTGTGAGGCACAGGGGCACTAGAGGAGAGACCGTGTGTACGGCTGTTTTTATTTCTGTGGTAACATATTGGCAGGTCTCTCAAGGTTTGTTGCTGAATAATAAATGCAAAACTATGTAATCTGCCAAAATAAAGTCTGTCGATTGAAAATTGAATGAGTATTTTTCACGTTTATTTAATATTTTTTTAATATCTTTCATTTAAAATTGATTTCATAAGTTTAGGGTTCACTTCCAACACAGTTCTTCCATTAAGTTTTTAACTGGACGGCACATGATGGGCATATATGAAACACCGTGCCAGCTGTGCTGTCAGTTTAAGTTCTATTTACAAAGAAGAAACTATAATGCATACTGTTAACAGTTTTGATTGGCAGTGGGCTATTTTGAGGCTATTGGGCTAGTTTTGTTGTGAAAACCTGGAAACGTAAGCCACAGCCATATCACCCTGCAGCCCAAGACCGGTTACTGACTGAAGCTAAGCATTGCTGAGCCAGCTCAGTACCTGGATGGGAGACCACATGGAAAAACTAGGTTGCTGTTGGAAGTGGAGTTAGTTAGGCTAGTAGAGGGATGTGTGAGTCCTAAGCGGAAACTTTACTGTCAGTGAGCGCCAACTTTTGAATGAGACTTCAAACCGAGGTCCTGACTCCCTGTGGTCATTAAAAATCCCAAGGCACTTTTTGTAAAGTGTAGAGGTGTAACCCCGGTGTCCTGGCCAAATTCCCTTCATTGGCTTTTACCGATCATGGCCTCCCAATCATCCCCATCCACAGAAATGGCTCTATCACTGTCTCTCCACTCCCCCTACAGCTGGTGTGTGTTAAGCACTCAACCTGTGGTCTGTGTGAGTCCTAATGCCCCAGTAAAGTGAATGGCACACTATACTGTTAGTGAGCGATATCTTTCAGATGAGATGCCAAACCAAGGACCTGACTCTTTGTGGTCATTAAAAATCCCTTGGCATTTCTCTAGAGTGAGGGTGTAACCTCGGTGTCCTGGCCAAATTCCCTCCATTGGCCCTTACTAATCATGGCCTCCTAATCATTCTCATCCACAGAATTGGCTCTATCACTGTATTTTTACTCTCCCTATAGCTGGTGTGTGGTAAATGCACTGAATCCATTGTCCTGTGGCTGCCGCCGCATTTTCCAAATGGATGCTGCACACTGGTGGTTGTGTGGAGAGACCCCCCTCATGGCTGTGAAGCGCTTTTGGTGTATGGTCATACACAATAAATAAAACCCACATTGCATTAACCCATAAATGCACATATGCAAACCTCAGACCAAAATGTGAAGAGATTTTCAACCAGCATAACAAAAAACATGTGTGTTTTAAACAAATACCCTGTCTTTAATATATCTCAACAATTTAGCACAAAAAAATCACTGGCTGTTCTTAATCCTGCTTTTAACACAGAGTAAAGCAACGTTTCACATTTTTACTCACTTTTGCAGTGTTAACCCTGTTAGAATATTACTGCTAGATGCTTAGCAACCAGCAGCCAATAGTGTGCCTCTTATTCACATGATTTGAAGAATCTGAAATGAAAAACACAAGTCATTTCAGCATTTGTAGTGAAAATGTCAAATAGTAAGAGAAATGCATGAGTCAAGGTGAAGCAGGTCAATCTGACACTGCTAAATGTACATATAAGGAGTTTTACACAAGGTTTTGGTCATGTATGATGTGAAACAACATCATTCATAACCCAGAATAATTGTGAAATGTAAATAAAAAACTCCTGAACCTACGTTTGTCTTCTGAACTCTGAACAAGGAAAGTAGTTCTTTGCCATATTGACATGACATATGAATAGCACCTTTTCATTTTCCTTCGTTCTTAGTACACAATGTAACTACAAAAGATTTAAGGTTTAAAAAGGTAAAATATTGACATTTGTGGAAGTTTTATTGGTCTAATCAATATCTGCGGGTTGTGTTTGTCTGAATAATATAGTTGAGAACTGGGTTAGGAACAGTACTGTGGTGTTAGGAGCTGTACTATGGACCACGTTTCAGGTGGTCGTTGCGACCAGATATACCAAAGTTGGCAAACTGAGGGTGTTACAGAAAGTACCAAAGAGCTGAGGTCCAGGGGCGGGGTAAAATTATGAGATTTTCAGAGAGAAATAACAAAACGGGGGGTAGGCAGGAGATGGAAATACTGGAGACTCCCTGGAAAAACTGGAGTGTTGGCAGGTATGGTCTAATCCAATTCAATGATCTATGCTAAGCTAAGCTAAGTTAAAAGTGCTCCCACCAAACCTAGAGATCAGCAGAATGGGTTCAAAATTGTTAAACCTTAACTGTTTAACTCTAGATGATTTGTTAAATGAAAATAAAATAAAAATTGTGTTCCTTTAAAATACTAATATGTATCTTCAAGTAGTAAATATGGCAAAGAGTTGTATCTTTAGTACACTTTAGACTACTTTTTGGGTCATATACAGATGATTGTGATTGAGATTAATTGTGAATTGTAAATAAAAAACTTCTGAACCTATGTTTGTCTTCTGAACTTGAGTCTCATAATTACCTTACATATATTATGAAGGCAAACGTTTGGCATCTTATATTAATTGCACTGATTAATCAATTACAATAAAAGAAAGCATATTAAGAAAGTAAACAGGGCCAATTTTGTAAAAATTTGTGATCTCTTTGGTTTTCTTCTAGCGTGATAATTGGGTTTAAACTCCAAACTGTCTCCATTCATGCTTTTCTCGTTTTCTCTTTTTCTCTCTCTCTCTTCTTGTCAATCTTCCAAGGAGAACTAGACGCGTGTACCATCTGCCATCTCTATATCCTCTTTAGCAAAATCAAACAAAGCGTCCGCTAGGAGATATCTGGATATTTACAGACAACTTTTGAAATGCTATTTAAGAATAAATTGAACCCTTGTGAGAAAGCAAAAGACAGCTCTTTGTCTCTTGTTGGGAAACTGTGACAGGAAGAGAGTACAAATGAATTTCCTGCCTGTTATTACATTGCTGGGTGGTATTAGTAACTGTACCCCAGAGGTGGTCTCCTAATTAACTCCTGCCAAGTGGCACTTCCTACAAGTCTCCCCTGGATTACGGAGTCGACCTTTGATCCACATTTTAATTTCCCAAGGAAGGAGAAGCTAACACAAAAAAGGCAGAATGGAAGAGAGGAAAACATGTCTATTTTTAATAAATGAGAAAATGACTGGGCCACTGTGGGGAACGGCTATTTAGCGAGGTGCAAACAAACATCAGACAGACTCCGGGAAAATGTGGTAAAAGTTAAAAGAACTAAAATGTCGGTACTGTGGCATCACATTCACAACAATTAGCAGCAGTTATAAACACTGCATAGGGTACAAATCTGTCACTATGGTGGTATCTTTTCAAAAGGTATTGACAGTGGCTTTCACACCAGGTAGTAACAGGAACTCAATTACAGGAACTAGCCACCAAGCAGTTCCCGGAGAAATTTTGTTCTTATAGCATTTGTATCAATTTAAACTGTTTTGGTTTTGTTTTGTATTGTATGGGAACCCGGCTTGGTGACTAGCTCCTATGATTAAGTTATATTAACTTACCTTTGTAAAAGCCCCTTTAGTCCCACTAAAATGGGTCCCTGTAATTGATCTTGTAGTAAGAACACACCAAAAAATTAGTACCTCCATATTTAGTTCTAGGAACTACTACAATATTTGTCTAGTGGAAGCTATATATTATAGTGCATCTGGAAAGTATTCATAGCGCTTCACTTTATCCACTTTTTTATGTTACAGCTTAATTCCAAAATAGATTAAATTCATTTATTTCCTCAAAATTCTACACCCAATACCCCATAATAACAATGTGAAAAAAATATACATTTTTTAATTGTTGCAAATTTATTAAAAATAAAAAACCTGAAAAATCCGATGTACGTCAATTTCCACAGCCATTGCTTAATACTTTGTTGATGCACCTTTGGCAGCAATTACAGCCTCAAGTCTTTTTAAATATGATGCCACAAGCTTTGCACACCTGTCTTTGGGAATTTTTGCTCATTCCTCTTTGCAGTAGCTCTCAAGCACTATCAGGTTTGATGGGAAGCTAGGTGTACAGCCATTTTCAGATCTCTTCAGAGATGTTCAATAGGATTTAGCTCTAGGCTCTGGCTGGGCCACTAAAGGACATTCACAGAGTTGTTGTGAAGCCGCTCCATTGATATTTTAACGGTGTGCTTTGGGTCAATGTCCTGCTGGAAGATAAACCATTGCCCCAGTCTGAGGTCAAGAGCACTCTGAAGCAGGTTTTCATTCAGGATGTCTCTGCACATTGCTGCATTCATCTTTCCCTCTATCCTGACTGGTCTTCCAGTTCCTGCTGCTGAAAAACATCCCCACAGCATGATGCTGCCACCACCATGCTTCACTGTAGGGATGGTATTAGCCTGGTGATTAGCGGTGCCCGGTTTACTCCAAACGTAACACCTGGCATTCACTCCAAACAGTTCAATTTTAGTCTCATCAGACCAGAGAATTTAGTTTCTTTTGGTCTGAGAGTCTTTCAGATGCCTTTTGGCAAATTTAAGGCGGGGAGTGGCGTCCATCTGGTCACTCAGAGGCGGGGTAAAATTATGAGATTTTCAGAGAGAAATAACAAAATGGGAGGTTGGCGGGAGATGGAAATACAGGAGACTTCCTGGAAAAACGGGAGTGTTGGCAGGTATGGTCTAATCCAATTCAATGATCTATGGTAAGCTAAAGCTAAGCTAAAAGTGCTCCCAAAAAACCCAGAGATCAGCAGAATGGGTTCAAAATTGTTAAATCTTAACTGTTTAACTCGAGATAATGTGTTAAATGAAAATTAAATTAAAAATTGTGTTCCTTTAAAATAATAATAAGTATCTTCAAATGGTAAATATGGTAAAGAGTTGTATCTTTAGTACACTTAAGCTTAGATTTTGGGTCATATACAGATGAAGCGTTTGAGCGCCTACAAAAAGGTATTAAGGTTTCCCAAGTTCACAATTCTGATTTTAAATACAAAACTTCACAATGGCTATAATGATTTGTTTTTTCGATTATTACTATAGTAATAAAGCACAAACCAGTGTTTTTATGAGTGACAGCAACGTGTGACTCCACAAAATTCTTCCTATTTTTTTCCCCCATTTTTGTTCTCGGTTAAAAATAGGAGCAAAATCACTACAGATAATACACTCATCCATCAGTGTACCAGACTGTATTCCTCTTTTTCTTTGGTCTGTCTTCTCACCATTGCACAGATCTGAAATGACAGGGTGGACCAGAGCGATGAAGCAGACAGGCTCTCTTTAGCCCACTGAGGTGTTTTCACCTGAGGTTCAATCTTGAGGGAGTCCGGCCAACAGCCATTCACAAAGCCTGCACTGACACCTGCTGGAGAGACATGGTTTAATCCTGAAATCTCTCCAACTAAGTGTTCTTTAATGTTCTTACTTTTAGCCACAATATTTTAATGAAGGCATATTTTAAGAAGCTCTGCGGGAAAAAAAAATTGCTTAGCTGGTCTAAGCTGGTTGACCAGCCTGGTTTTTAGAGGCACATTGCCCTTTTTTTGCCATTTCCAGCCTGGTTTGCAGCTGATCAGGCTGGAAAATAACCAGCTAAAACCAGCTTAATCAGTCTAGCCAGGCTGGGGACCCAGCCAAAACCGGCTATGTCCATCATTAACCAGGCTGGTTAAGCTGGTTTTAGCTGGTCATTTTCCACCCTGACCAGGCCAATGTCTGAAACCAGGCTCGAAATGGCCAAAACCCTCTAAAACCAGGCTGGTCAACCAGCTAAAACCAGCTGACCAGCACAGGCTGGTTTAAGCTGTTTTTTAGCAAGGTGATGCCTTTTGATAACCTGATTAAAGTCAAAGTAAACATTTTGTTTTCCAGTAGCCTATTGTTGTTTCATCTTACATTTTGCTTATAATACTATATTATACTGTACTATACGATACTATACGATACTACACTATACTACACTACGCTATACTAGACTAGACTATACTATGCTATATTGACCTTATTCTTCATGTAGGCTGTGAGTGGGCGCAGCCATTAGAAACTTTTTGACTCGACTTCCGGTCTCATTCACTTCCATTGATTTTAAACATTAAACACAGTGCATTATAATGCTTGGTGTTGCAAACTGATATTTACATATTATATTGTTCTATTTTATATGTACGTCATTAACAAACTTGTTTGTAGAGCAAATAGATTGATCGTTTTCTACTGTTTATTATTCTTAGTCATTTCTCCAATAGGCAACTGAACCGTAATTTCTAAATCGTAAAAACGAGCACACTTTCGCATTGAAAAATAAGGTAAATTTACCACAATTAATATGAGGATATGCGGTATACAAAATTAACATACACTGAAACTTAGACTCCTACAGTAAACCCAAACGCTCACACTTTACAATTAGGTTCATTAGTTAATGTTAATAAATGCATTTACTAACATGAACAAACAATGAACAATACATCTACTACTGTATTTGTTTATGCTAGTAAACGTTAGTTAATGAAAATACAGCAGTTCACTGTTAGTTTGTTAACTCATGGTGCATTAACTAATGTTAACAAGCATGGACTTGGATGTTAATAATGCATTAGTAAATGTTCAATTATGATTAATAAATGCTGTACATGTGTTGTTCATGAGGCGCATTTTGCATAATAAGCACAATTTTAAGAACTACTATACATTGTTTACATGTGTTTACATTACTCCACAACCAGTATTATGTATCGTTTATATATATATATATATATATATATATATATATATATATATATATATGTACAGAAGTATAACTATGAAATGTGTGTATTTATGTGTAGGTTGTGTATGATGTGTATGTTATGTGTATGACTTCACTGTGGACAGCAAAGTAAGAATTTCATTGTACAGGGAAACGTGTTGCACATGACAATAAACAAATTGAATTGAACAACGACAATGAAATCAATGTCAATCACAATTAACTTCTGATATTTAAAAAAGAAAGAAAGAACATTGAAATGATTGATGTCTTCAGCATTAATTTTAACATTGCTAAAAGTTTTAATTTGACATTAATTTGACAAATTTTGATTAAAGCCTCTCATTGAGTGCTCTGCAGGATATGCTTCATAGAATGAGTATTAAATTTTCCTTGTGGAACCCATATTCAACTTTTTTTTTTAATAGTTACAGTGATGAAACTGAAAACAGAGATAGTTAAAGGCCAAAACTACATACATGCATATTTTTCTGATACAAACTTGAATTAAATTGCTCACTTGTTTTGAAGTTGTTTTTGTTTGTATGTATATATATATATATATATAATTATTATTATTATTAATAATATTATTATACCATAATAATAATTAATATTAATAATATACTGTTTTGATTGTCTTATAAATTTGGACATTGTTATAATTATAATTCAAGAGTTCACACTTAGCTGATAATTGATAATAAAGCTTGTTTGGCATGCTGTCCCGGGAGAGAGCCCTGAGTTGCCTCCCTTTGCAAGGCGAGAGGGTAGTTTGAGCTCAGGTAGATCTCAATGACTCCCCCTCCTGCTTATTGTAGCTAAGTGTGGGATATGGATGCTGAGAAGGTGTACTCAGAGCTTGGCTAAAATATTTTGGATTAATTGTTTAGGGTGCTTGTTTTTGAACCGTGGGAGGAAACCGGAGGACCCGGGGAAAACCCACACGAGCACGGGGAGAACGACCAAAACTCTGCACAGAAATGTCGCCTGGTTTGGAAGGGAATTAAACCAGGGGCATTCTTGCTGTGAGGCAACAGCGCTAATCGCTGGCCACTGTGTCGCCCGTTTGAAAGGAGGGAAAGTAGGGTTGGGTGGGGCGAAGATATTCAGATGAGAAAAGTCTTGTTATTTATAGTGAGTTAAAGATGGTCTGATAGGATATTTACTTATTAGCTAAAGTTGGAACAGCTATGAACGATCATAAGCACGTGATCCTCTCGAAATTTGTTTATAAATAATCTTCACTTAATATTGGTGATGCGGTGGCACAGTGGGGTGGCACGTTCGCCTCACAGCAAGAAGGTCGCTGGTTCGAGCCTCGGCTGGATCAGTTGGCATTTCTGTGTGGAGTTTGCATGCTCTTCCCGTGTTGGCGTGGGTTTCCTCCGGGTGCTCCGATTTCCCCCAGAAGTCCAAAGACATGCGGTACAGGTGAATTGAGTATGCTGATATTAACCATAGTGTGTGTGTGTGTGTGTGTGTGTGTGTGTGTGTGTGTGTGTGTGTGTGTGTGTGTGTGTGAATGGGTGTGTATGGATGTTTCCCAGAGATGGGTTGCAGCTGGAAGGGCATCCGCTGCGTAAAATATATGCTGGATAAGTTGGCGGTTCATTCCGCTGTGGTGACCCCAGATTAATAAAGGTACGAAGCCAAAAAGAAAATGAATGAATGAATAAATAATTATTATTTTGCCCTTGAAAATCAGGAGGTTTATGCCAAACAATATATATATATATATATATTTTTTTTTTTATTTATTTTTTTTTTTGCATTAATAATATAGTAATTGTAATTATTTTGTTCTCTGGCAAACCATATTTTTATGCAGTTCAATTGTTTTGTCTCATATTTAATCATTTTACCCTGAGAAATAACAGGAATATTGTCAACAGACCTTGCATTATCCTTAGTAACTCCATTCAATAGATTAGTAAATGGTTTGTTACATGAAATTTTTCTGGTTACATCAAATAAGCAAGTAATTTAAATTGATCCAAAATCGGCCAATAAACATTGCAACATGATTTGTATTTCATCTGCATACTTGCCTCGTGTAATAGTGGCCAGAGAGGGTTTGCTGTCTGTCAGTGCAGGTGTTTGGATTGCAGGGTAGTGAACACCCCAGGGCTGAGGTGGAGAAGGTAATATTCACTGCTGGATATGAGCCTCTGCTACACATCCTAACAGCATCTGTGGAGGCTTCGCAGGACTGAGATTACAGCTCTGGATATAAACACAGACATGAGCTGCATGCGCACACAGGTAAACACAGTCTGTGCTCAAAAATCTCGCTGTTTATTGAATACTGTAAACAGTGTGGTAGAAAGCGTTCTATCATTGTAAAGATCAATTAAGTTATATACAGTTAAAGTCAGATTTATTAACCCTCCTGTTATGTATAAATTCCTTTAATATTTTTCCAGAATTTACGCAGATTTTTTTTTTCTCAACATACTAGTTTTAAAGAGCCCCTATTATGGGTTTATGAAAATGACCTTCCATGTAACACACCCTTTAAGTGAAGTGAAATATCCAGCTAAAGCTTAAATCTGAAAGTGCACCATGTTTAAAACTATTGATTCATTTATAAGAGTCGACACATAGTGCTTCAAATGAATCGTCTTGATAAGGAGTCTTAAGCCGTTTTGGCGTGACGTCAATATGAAACTTAAGCCCCGCCCAATTGGTGCGAGTGCAAGCTTGGGAAAAATACGCCCACAAACACTTCAGCAGATCCCGGTTGAGTCAAGTCATGAAGACGCTATGCTCAGCTGGATATTATTGGAAGTGTGAGGGGAAAGTTAGTGTTGTTTTCTATACTCAAAGATGAAACTGTGAAGCATCAGTGGTTGATCCTTGTGCTGTGTGATTCCTGCTGGAAGTGGCCATCAGAAGATGAGTACACTGTAGTCATAAAAGGATGGACACAGTCAGCAACAATACTCAAGTAGGCTGTGTGCTCAACTGGTACAAATGAGTCCAAATATATATATATATATATATATATATATATATATATATATATATATATATATATATATATATATATATATATATATATATATATATATATATGTATATATACACACACAGTTGAAGTCAGAATTATTAGCCCCCTTGAATTATTAGACAGCTTGTTTATTTTTTCCCCAATTTCTGTTCAACAGAGCAGATTTTTTTCAACTCATTTCTAAACATAATAGTTTTAATAAGTCATTTCTAATAACTGATTTACTTTATCTTTGCCAAGATGACAGTAAATAATATTTGATTGGATATTTTTTAAGACACTTCTATACAGCTTAAAGTGTCATTTAAAGGTTTAACTTGGTTAATTAGGTGAACTAGACAGGTTGGGGTAATTAGGCAAGTTATTGTATAATGATGGTTTGTTTTGTAGACTATTGAGAAAAAATATAGCTTAAAGGGTCTAATAATTTTGTCCCTAAAATAGTGTTTAAAAAATTAATAACTGCTTTTATTCTAGCCAAAATAAAACGAATAAGACTTTCTCCAGAAGAAAAAAACATTATCAGACATACTGTGAAAATTTCCTCGCTCGGTAAAACATCATTTGAAAAATATTTTAAAACAAAGAAAAAAAAAAGAAGAAAAAAATATATATATATAAATCATACATTTTCATATGACTGAACTCGTATGAATTCCTAAGAATTAGCCTCTAAATTGACACAACGTAAAATAGTTTGGTTTCCTCAAGAGATCAGGTTGATGTATCGCTTCATTTGTAGTGTGGTCCTGAAAAGTCTTCGTTAGAAGGACTATGTGGTCCTTCCCCTTACCCCTACATCTCCAAACAAAAGAGAATTGGGACACTCCTATCCCTTCAAGGTAATGTGCGAAAATGGGTATGGGTAAGGAATTGATTTTGGATTGGGTCAAAGTGTGTGTATGTGTGTGAATCTATCACCTTAGCATCATTTTCAATTATCAGTCAGTGGGAAATTAGAGAGAGCCAATTTCCGCTCCAAATGTAGGCCTTAATCTACTCGTCTCTTTGTGCCTGTTTGAAGCCCACACATCCAGAGAGCAGTAATGTAATGGTATTGGCTTGTTCTCACACTTATTACACGAAGAAACCGTTTTTTTTTTTTTAAGCAAGTGTGAGCCGAGACCAAAACAAATGGCTAAATCTGGGGATTGTGGTTACTGAAGCCTGTGACACAAATTGGTTTAATTTACTAGCTTTTGACACCGTTATTACAAGAATTGCGAGTCAGTGACATGACTGATCTGAAATCTTCATAGCTTTGCAGTCGTATGCTCTGAGAGTGTGTTTGCGTGTTGTTTGGGGAGGTTGGTTTGGCTGCTGTCTGTATTCGTTCTTATCATATTTGGAGAGACGCTAACCGGCTCTGACAGGGGCACGTACAAGGGGTCTGTAAGGTCCCGTATTTGGAAAAGCACTATGGAAAAATTATTCACCATCATTCTGACAATTCTCTGTCAAGATCAACTTTGACAGCTCATCGCTCGCATCCTATTTTTGTCTTTGTTTTGGCTTATTTCCATTATTTTTTTCCCCAAGGTCATAAAAAAAAAACACTGCAACTCTTCAAATTATGGCATCTCCAAAACTCCAGTTGCTCATCTTCAATTAAGTATTACATTTAAAAAAATAAACCACGTCACTCCGTACCTAAAGTCACTCCGCAGGCTGCCTGTTCAGTTTAGAATACATTTTAAAATACTATTATTATTCTTTAAATCTCTTCAGTCAATCACTCACAAATTTATTTGAACAGCTGCATCACTTTACCCCCATGAGAAGTTTAAAATCTTGTGACCAAAACTTTCACTCCAGACTAAAATGCATATCTTAGGAAATGTCTTTTTATTGCTTTTAATTAGCAGAAGCACCCTTTTGATACAGCCATGAGTCCTTTCGGGAAAGATCCAAGTTTTCCACACCTGGATTTGGAGATCCTCTGCCAGTCCTCCTAGGAGATCCTTTCCAGTTCTGTCAGGTTGGATGGTAAACGTTGATAAACAGCCATGTCTAGGTCTCTAGAGGTGCTCAATTGGGATTAAGTCAGGACTCTGGCTGGGCCTTACAAGAACAGTCATGGAGTTGTTAAGTCACTCCATTATTTTAGCTGTGTGCTTAGGGTCATTGTCTTGTTGGAAGGTAACCCTTCGGCCTAGCCCAGTCTAAGGTCCTGAGCACTCTGAAGGTTTTCATCCAGGATATCCTTGTACTTGGCCGCATCCATCTTTCCCTCATTCCATTTCTGTAGCTGAAAAACACCCCAACAGTTTACCTGAAAACTTTTGTTATTAAAAGTCCGGGACACAGGGGGGGGGGGTGCCTGGTTTTCTCCACACATGCCGCTTAGAACTTAGACCAGAAAGTTCGATCTTGATCTCATCATTAATATGGGGTGCTGCTGTGTGTACATTAATGTGGAAAAATGAACTTAAATGACTTTACCAAATAGCTGCAATATAACAAAGAGTGAAAAATTGAAGTGGGCCTGAATACTTTCCACTTAAACGACTTAAACCCAATTGAGCATCTTAGGAGAGCCCTAAAAATGGCTGTCCACTAACGTTTACCATAAAGCCTGACAGAACTGGAGAGGATCTGCAAGAAGGAATGGTAGAGGATCCCCAAATACAGGTGTGAAAAACTTGTTGCATATTAAATCAAAAGGAAGCTTCTTCTACATAGAGCAGAGGGTCTGAATATTTAGGACCATGTGATACTTCATTTTTTCTTTTTAAATAAATCTGCAAAGATGTTAACAGTTCTGGGTTCTTCTGTCAATATGGGGAGCTGGGTGCACATTAATGAGGAAAAATTAACTTAAATGATTAGAAAATAAATTCAACAAGATATTCATTTACTTTATCAAAGAGTGAAAAGGTTAAGGGGGGCTGAATACTTTCCATATTATACCCACTGTAAATAGTATTTCCTTGTTTATGTGGTGTGTTTTTACATATGAGATGTTACACATGTATAGCCTATATTATGTAAAAACAAACATTTATCGTGTAAAGAATTAATCATTCGACAGCTCTAAAATAAAGCAACTTGATCTCCGGAAAACACTGGGAATACAAGATTATGTCCCATTTTTATTAGTGCCACACGAGCGTTCTCCTTTAGCCCTCCTGGTATTTCTCATTTGATGTCACTTTCTAATTCATCCCTGAGTAAATGGCAGTCGTAATGCGAACGGAATGAAGAGCGGGCATGAGGCGCGTGTCGATGAGAGGAAAGCGGCCCTCCATGCAGCAAATTATCTTCCCAGCACGGAAGCATCTGTGCTCAGTCGAGACGAGAGAAAAACAAGGCTCACCTCTCCTCTCCTCTGCTCTCCTGCCCCCTAAAAAAGCCCAGCAATCAATAGAAAGTTCATTTCAGAAAGGCGCTGTAGTAATCTGTTTGGCTGCACGCGCACCTGTCCCTAATGATCTTTCCCGCCCAACAGGATGACCTAATCTTCATTCAAATGAATCGCTGCACAACACGGACGATACTTTATCACTCCCTCTCTCTCTCACACACACACACACACACACACACACACACACACACACACACACACACACACACACACACACACACACACACACACACAGTGATGGAGGAGCGAAGGCCGGAGAGTGATCAGAGTTCAGTGACTTAAAAGCTCTGTTCATCTCCTGCAAGGCAAACAGGCCATTATCAGCAGCATTATCTACTATGTATTATTTTTACATACGCCGGCAGCATACTAAAACAACTCTGAGATTTTAAAGCAAAAACAATTATGAAAGGAATTATAGAAATAAACACTGGAATTGAGAGATGGAAAAAAAGACTGCTAAAATAGAGCTGTAGAGTAAAATTATAAACAAATGTTTGTACTGTTAAAATTTCTTTGTTATAATGTGTAATGGTCACTAAACAGTTAAATAAATTAAAAATATTAGCTTATAAAATGGCATCCATGCATGTTTTCCAGTACTGGGTTGTGGCTGGAAGACATATGTAGTTGACGCTCATTCCGCTTATAGCGACCTCTGTTAATCAGGGACTAGGCAGAATGAAAATGAATGAAAGATTTCATACATGCCAGGTCTATTTATGTCAATGTCTTTTTTTTCAGTTTTTTTTTTCTCTCCAATGAGCAAATGATCATTTAAAAAAGGGGCAGAATCTGACACTTTTGGTTGCAAAGGGTTGTAATGATTGGCTACTAATAAATCAATAAATCTAATTTCATGCGTTTTCTTAAAAAAACAAACTATATATATATATATATATATATATATATATATATATA
This sequence comes from Danio rerio, assembly GCF_052040795.2. Classification (NCBI taxonomy): domain Eukaryota; kingdom Metazoa; phylum Chordata; class Actinopteri; order Cypriniformes; family Danionidae; genus Danio; species Danio rerio. The sequence goes on from NC_141026.1 coordinate 7,005,426, forward strand.
TATATATATATATATATATATATATATATAGTTTGTAGTCCAAGTTGCATGAATTGAGCAGATTGGCCAAATTCAAATGGTGTGTGGTAAAAAGTATTTACCAAAACTTGTTTTCCATTACAATTTAAAAAGGATATATATTACAATGATACTTTCCTTATAGGCTGAATAATCTATATATTTGATCAGCAAATCATTCACATCCTTATCATGTGTATATCTAGGGGAGAGCAGGACACAAAGCAACACTGGTTTTGGTCAAATAATGAACAAAGTAATAGACTTAGACAAACCATTTTTTTTTTTCCAAGAACACACAAGCCTCTCCTACAAATGAGCACTGGAATTATGATTGCTGGACCAGTGGTTTCTGTGCAGTATTGCCAAAAGAGCCAGGAGTAAAAAAAAAATATTATTAACACCACCTGCAGTGCAAGTTGTAACACGGGGTTAGTAACACGTTAATTTAATTTCTATTCAGTTTAAATAGTAGCTCAGTAACTGGCTCAACAATAATCACAACAATATAAGATTTTAACTTCATACTTTCACAGATTTTTGAAATAAAAAAAAAAAAAAAAAAGTTTAATAAAAAAATACTTTTTTTTTTTTTTTTTTTTGCTGTCAAAATGGTTTCTCCTGTGTTTCTCATACAAATTTGGCCAAAAATTTTCAATAATTGGCAGGAAGATGGGTCGGAAAACTCCCAGACTGTTGGCAGGTATAATTAAACCACCACCACCAGGCTAAACCGGTGATACAAGGCAGATCCATGCTATCATGTTGTACTTTACATTTTTTTACTACCTTTCTATTATATATTTTCCATATTATTCAACCTACTTTTAGGTGTCAATCACTGTTTGCATCTTGACGCACACCCAGAGTTAAACTTCCAACAATGAAAATAACATTTTAAAATAATATTTATCTGCTATCAACTCATGCATCTTAATCACTAGTGAAATCATTTAAATATTTTATAGTTATTAATGAGAGACTATTATGAATATTATTTTTCATACAAAATATAGCTGTCGCACAGTATCAGTGTCATTTCCACCACAACACTGTAATGCCACTTTAAAACGTTTCTGTGAAAGATTATTTCGGTGGTTTCTATGAAAATGAATAGTGCCATCTGAGAACATGTTCAAGATGGAGGGAGTTTCCAAACATGTTGTACCTTCAAAGATGTTTTAAAAAAACCAAACATAATTCAGGTAAATAAGATTGTTTTATATATATATATATATATGAAAGACTAGTATCAATTAAATTTTTCACAATAAACTGTTGAAATGTCATTTCCATCACCACACACATTATTAAAAAATATTTAAAAAGTTCTCATCACACATTAAAAGTGTATTCACAATGAAGAAGTTAATGCTCTATTTAATATACAAATTCAGTTTATTTGCTTTCTAATAAACTCTTAACCAAATTAATTTTACATTTTAGGAGTGTGACAGGTGAACAATTCAGCAAACAATTAATTTATTTCATTGACCAATGTATATATTGTGGAAAGACTGGTTAAACTAGATACAAAAAATGATCTTACACAATGTTTGACTGCCATCATTTATTTCATTTTGAAAGAAGCTGTATATTGAGGTGTGGTGGAATTGACATTTGTTCCGTTCACGATGGGAAAAAAGTTTCTCTTCTCATCTAAGTTTGTCCTCTTACAGAACTTAAAACAAGACAAATTGTTTAAAGGCTATGTTACGTAAATTTTGAACAGGTTTTTTTACTTAACTTCACAAGGCTAAAAGTACCCGTAGTAGAAGAATGGCCCGTATATGCTGAGCACTGCATATCTGACATTTAAAGTTAACAAATCAGTTTAAGTTCCATGCAGCACCGCCAGATGGCGCCAATATCCAGCCAAAAACTGCATCAATACCACAAACCTGTAAATCAAGCACAAAATCTAATAGTATGTCTAACAAGCTTTATTGATACTTTATTGGCTTATTTTTCACAATGCATTCACAGACAGCATACTTTCATCAAAACTGAATAATCATTTACAAATGACCTGCATGAAGAAACAGTGCTTGAAGTTTGCGACTTTTTTTATTTATTTTTTTTATTTATTAATTTATTTAAGAGCGTGCGCCGTTTCAGGTATTCGATCCACGATGGAGACGCCCATTTCTGCAAACATGTTGTCGGTTTTGACATGACAGGAAGGTGACAGGCCAACACAGCATACTTTAGAGATTACTTCTTTTTAGTTGTTTTCGCTAACGGCTAAAAACAGTGGGTGCAATACGCCGTAATAGATCCCTTTGAAGACGAGTGTAAAATAAAAACTGCTCTTAAACTCTGCTACAGAAGCCTCTTCACCTCTAACACAACTTCATTGCATCAACTTTAACACAGTTACACCACAACACCACTGTGTTCTATCACTCCAAGTACAAACGAAAAAGGGAAAAATAGCTAAAAACAAAAAGACCTGTTGTGAAGGAACTTCGCAAAAACAATTCACTCCCTTCAATCATACTGAAATGAATCCAAATGGCCTTCAAACAAGACAACGCTTCACTGACCCAATAGTAAACAAACAAAAACAAAAAACCTCATTCATTTCTGCTTTCGTGGACTTCAGTTCCTCGGACTACATTCTGTAATGGTGGTTAATAGCTGCGTTTGCTTCAAACATAGAGAACTAGATCTAGTGTGAAAGACGAGTCTGCTATTGTGTGAGAAACTGATAGAGGTTTAAAAAAAATAGGTTTCATTCTCGGTTATGCTAACGTTGGGGGGAGGTTGGGGGATAAAGTTTACATTGTGTCGTCTAAGGCCTTTTTTTCCAAACCAAACACGAATCTGTCCATCATCTTTGTTACACCATCACGTCTTGTGCACGGAAATAACACACAATCCAACTTGCTTCACTCAGTCTTTGGCTTCGCTCCGGGAATCTTGGCCTGGATCCTGTTAATGACACGTAAACAATGATTATTTTAGTGCAAACGGATTCTGGAAAGAATATACCTGTTTGACAAAAAAATATATATTAAAGTAACGGTCCATTTCACACTGGACTAAATATAGCATTTCTAAAATACTGCTCATCATTAAATGACTAAACCGTTAAACAACAAGTCTTTCACAATGTTTAAAGCAAAATACTGCAAGCGCATTTTGGGCCCTATCATACACCAGGCGCAATTAGGTGCAAGACGTGTGTGTCGTGATTTGTTTTATTTTCTGACCAGTGCAACTAATGCAGAGTTCAGACTAGAGAAATTTCCGAATAAATTGCGGGAGCGGTCGGTAACTGGTTTAATTTTGGACGGGAGCGGGTGGTCTAACAATATCACTCCCGAGCGAGCGAGCACACGCATGTATGTATGTGAATGAGACTACGTTTATGCTGTGTTCAGTTTTTTTGTTGCTGTGTGCGTGCGCACGTGAATGAGAGGTGTGTGTGTGTGTGCACGAATGAGAGAGTGTGTGTGCTTATGTCCGTGTGTGTGTGTGTGTGTGTATATATATATATATATATATATATATATATATATATATATATATATATATATATATATATATATATATATATATATATATAGCTAGGTGGTTTTCAGTTTTGTTCTTCCCCCCCCGCTCTATAGCGGGATCGGGTGTGGCAGGTAGAAAACGGGGCGGGGCAGGCAGCGGGACAACAAATGCTGAATATAGGCGGGAGCGGTCGGGTTCGGGCTAAAACCTGGTGGAAGCGGGATTCAAAATGTAGTCCCGCACAGATCTTTAGTTCAGACTGCAAGATTTTCAAACATGGATGTTTTCAGACTGCATGATTATCTGGGTTAGCATTCTGTCGGTGCTGTGTTTACACTGTAGGATGGATCGGCGACAGGAGAGTTCACACTGCATGACTTTACAATAGGAAGAATCACAGACAACTTTGTCTAAATTACATCACGCCACCAAACAAACGCGAGAAGTGACATGGAAACAGCACTAGCTTTTCATCTGTTTCTTGGGTCCAAATAAACTGAAAGTGCGCATTTAACCTCTGCCCCAGCCTCCCGCTAACCTGCAGGTACTCATACTAGTGAATGCTGCCCTCTCATTGGCTGTAGGTGATAGAGGATGTTATTTTTAATCATAAAACATTTCACATGGCATGATTTGAATCGCTGATAGCTCCAGATATTTACCATGCCAAATATCCAACGGGTGTCTGCGACTCATCAGCGATTCTCTCATATTGCATCTTTGATAGTTCATACTATGCGATTACATGTTTTGTGTCACTCTGTGGGTTTGCTAGTCTAAAAAGGAGGTATGTTAAGGCACATTGCTATTTTGAGCAACTAAAATAGACCGCGCCACTGACCATCTAAAAGTTGCCCTAAAGTCCAGGGCACGCCCAAATGCTTACATATTGCCTAATACATACAGGATGTACAGCAATACACATATCTTTACATATGAAAAAAATAATCAAATAGATTAAAATGCTTTTTTATAAAATAATGTCTTACTAAAAAGCTCAAATAAAATGCACAACACAGATGCAAAAATAAATAAAGAAAAATAAGCTAATTTAAAAAAATGTGAGTGTGCGAGATTGTGTCCATTTAAAATGACACGGGTATATCAAATAGCTCATAGTAACACGTGTTAGCTACCTCTTGGCAAGTAGTTACCTCAAGATCATTATTAAATCAATGAAACATTGTTTAAAATAAAAAATAGCATACGCATACATTGCTTATATGAAAAGATTTTAAAACTGAATAAGGAAGTGTCTAAAATAAGTACATGTATTTAGTTTCTATGATTAGTTTGTGAAATGTTTGTTTTTAAATGCATAATAAAGTTACAACAAAGACTATAGTATACACAAGACTCGTCACTTGTATAGTTTTAAATGGGGAAAAGTGTGAGTCAATATAATTGATGAATCCCTGCCTTCTAGTACACGAACCAATCAGTGATCGATATAAACTGACAATTCTCTGGGGGTTCAAACCAGACACGAGTTTCTGCAGATTTTGTGTGATACGAACGTTTAGAAATGAAACTAAAGGGTCAGTCGTTGTTTAGTTTTATTGGTTATTCCAAATAAAAATTAATCGTAAGCTTGTCAAGTAATTTTGGAGAATTTAATGTTTCCCCATTTAATTGAAGCATGGTACTGATGAATTCACGATGTGCAGAGTGTATTTATATATTTCTGGTCTGCAACGTTTTTTTGTCATTAAACTAACGTTTTAACTGCATCACCGATGAAAATTCCAGTCACATATTTCAGTATGCAAACAGACTTACTTTCCCACAACATCTTTGAATTGCTTGTTCACCAGTCCGTAATAATGGTCAATTTGTGCCTGTATCAGGAATAAAGAAGAATAATTGCATTATTATAGATTCATTATGCCGTTTATTGACAGTGAAAACTCCTATAAATACTTAATCAAGCACAACAACTGCTTGAGCCAGAAGTTATCATTGCGTACACATGCAAAAGAAACAGAGCAAACCTACCTGATGCTTTTCATAGATCACCGGGCAACTGAAAGCACCAATGAAACCTGTAGGAAGAGCAAAGCTGGAAAATTAGTCATTCTTACATGCAGAATTATAAATGTAATAAAAGAAAAAAAGGAAATTAAAATATAAAAAATATATTTAAAGTTTCATTATATATATATATATATATATATTTTTTTTTTTTAATAAATATATAAAAATACGATATTTTATAAATCAAATCATACAAATCAAAATCATAAAATAAAACAAATCCAATATTCAATTATGCAAATACAAAATAAAATAAATGGTCAAAACAGACATACCCAAAATAATAAGAGTGAGACCATTGAACAAGGCACCGACATATGTCAGGATCCACATTAAAACAGCAAACTGTAAGAAAAGAGTAAAGCATGTTAAAACAATCCAACAAAAGTGCAGCAGGTCAGAGCAAACATGCAAGAGTTTTTATTAGAAAAATCTATAAGAAAAAAAAATTACAATAAAGTTATGATGACTTGAAGGGACAAAACCGAGAAGACCAGAGTAACAACAGCTTTCCATTTTTTTTTTTTTTAAATACTTTATATTTGGACTTAAATATTTAAACATTTCATAAAATTTTGGAAGATATCGGATACAAAAAGTAAAAACAAAACATTATACATGAAGTGGGTTATTCTTTTTACACTTCATAAAGAAACTTACTCAACTAACATATCTACATTTAAAGTTGCATAAGATGGAGAGGGAAAAAAAGAATCCAAGAAAAAATTAAATAAATATAAATATTACTACTACTATTATTATTACTACTACTACTATTATTTTTGCTACTATTACTATTATTATGACTACTATCAGTACTATTACTTTCAATACTACTACTACTTTTATTATTACTAATACTATTACTATTATTACTACTATTACTATTATTAACGTAACTACTACTACTACTATTGCTACTACTATCATTATTACGGTTACTATTACGACTACTATCAGTATTATTACTACCACAACTACTATTACTACTACTACTATTATTTCTGTTACTATTACTATTATGACTACTATCATGACTACTACTACTGCTGCTGCTACTACTACTACTACTATTATTTCTGTTACTATTACTATTATGACTACTATCATGACTACTACTGCTGCTGCTACTACTACTACTACTACTATTATTTCTGTTACTATTACTATTATTATGACTACTATCAGTACTATTACTTTCAATACTACTACTACTACTACTACTTTTACTAATACTATTACTATTATTACTACTATCATTACTATAATTACAGTTACTATTATGACTACTATCAGTATTATTACTATCACTACTACTACTATTATTTCTCTGTTACTATCACTACTTTGACTACTATCAGTTCTACTACTGCTACTACTACACTATATAACTATATAATGCCTTGTGGTTTAATATGCAGACATTAGCCCATTATTATTATTATTTTTATTTTCTAATGGTAGTAATAGTTGTAGTAATAATACTATTTAATAATAATAATAATAATAATATTTTTATTATAGAATGTTCTTCTAGTCACAGTTAAGGATTGTCAAAAATGCTCAGGTTTTTGATTGAACATGATAAAATCGTAGTGTCTGTTAATCGAATAAGCTTTTTAGATGAATTTGAAGCTCAAATTTCCATAGTGTGATAACAGACATCAAAACCACTTTGTGTATAAAAAAATAAATAAACTACAAAATGCCTTGTGGCTTAATATGCAGACATTAGTTCATATCACAACATTTTTATTTTCCCAGCTGACCTAACAAATGCCAAAGGCTGTTCAAAACCCAACGGCACATGAACTGTGGCTCGTAACTGGACACATCACTCAATATAGCCGTCTGACCACAGAGAGAATCAATCCGTCCAGCTGTGGAAAACCTCCAGAGCTCTGAAAGGGCAGTGGGGTCTGGCTGTAACTCGATCCACAGCCCATAACCAACTGCTCATCACAGGGCAGTAAATCTCCTTACACGGACGCCTCGGTCCATGGGCTCCCCTGCGTTTCAGACGTGGGTGAATGCAGCGCCAAGAAAAGCCATCAGGTGCTGATTTAACATTAACGGTAGTGGCGCTTTTCCATTACGACACAAACTTTGCTTAGAACACGGCAGCTTCCTCGCATGTCAAACATATTGACGCGAGATTGAAAACCGCTTATTCCAAGATCCGAACATGTATTTAGTGAAACAAGTTGTGCCTGTGACCTTTAGTCCTGCAGTTATCAACAGTCTGTGCCTGCAGGCATTATGAAATTACACCACTATGTTTTTATTAATGTTATAAGTGGTTTTAATTTATATTTTATGTCTAGAATTAAACTGATTTAATTAAAAGAACACCTATCATACTTTCATTTCAGATACCACCTGTTACAGAGTTCGCAATATCTGTTTGTAAATCTGAAAGGTCTCCAAAGTTTCAAAGTTCATGATGAATGGATTTATTGTCTCCCAAAAGAAAGAAACAATTCACTGCCTGGAGTGATCTGTGAGTAGTTCTAGTCTCAGTTCATGCACAGACCTACTGTAAATGTAAAACAAATCTGTTTGTTTTGACAATCTTAATCATGGCATTCATTGGCTGCCCATAAACATCATCTGTTCTGATCTGCTAAACTCAGCTGTAGACCTGGGCTCATGTTGCAGATATAGAGATTGCTTTGTTTTCTGTGCTGCGACAGCAAATCCATTTAGGTGTGAGGACATCTGGTTTAAACTGATATTTGAAAACCTGCATTATATTTATATCACTGTTTAAAAGTCGTAAGGAAGACTCTGGAGCTGAAATACAAATATTGGGGACGTCCAAAGTACTGATTACACTTCGATGTTACTGGGTATCAAATTAATTATATTTAATTATCAATTATATTTATTGATTTTATTAATAATTATATAATTAATAAATAATTAATAATTATATTTATTAATTATAATAATTATATTTAATTGTTAATTATGATTAATTATATTTAAACCTCTTTATTATTTTTATATCACCGTTTAAAAAGTCGTAAGGAAGTCTCGGTAGCTGAAACACAAATATTAGGCAGGTCCAAAGTACTGATTACACTTGGGTGTAACTGGGTATTAACAAATTCTTTAAATTTCACAACTTATTGGAACCAATGTTGTTACATTCCCAAGCAAAGATCCACTTAAATGAAAATTCTGGCACACAACTGAACATTTTAGAATTTGGGCAAAAACTGAAACCAAAAGTGCTTTGTAATAAATCAATTTAATAATCATTTTGTAAGACTTCAAATTTAACTCGTTTATTGGCTTTTTATCAGTATAATCTAAGGTTTAAAATTTTATTGACATTGAATTACCAGCACAGTTGTGCTTTATTGCAAGCAGCAGGAATTAAATGCCCTGTCACCCTGTAAATGACTTGGCTTTTATGGCGAGTATGTGTAGTTTATGTACAGATAAGTATAAGAGGTCAACTGAATATCTCGAGTATAGGGTTCTCATACTTTTTGAAAGTACTTAAATTTCAGACTGATTCAAGGCCAGGAAAGTACTTCAAAAACAAGCACAGGTCCTTAAAAGTGCTGTAATTAAATTTGAAATTCAGCAATTGTACTGTGCTGCTGTCAAATACGAAAAAAAAAAAAAAAAAGTAAATTCTTAATTTTAAAAATCTTATAATAAAAGACAAGAACTGGGTTCTTGTACAAGAACTGGGTTAAATAATGCACATTTTAGCAATATTTTAGAAACTACATTTGAATATCACCAGTATTAGACAAATTTCACTTAAGTTCTTTGAACATGACTTTGAACTAAGACATCCAAATAATGAAGTGCAAGTGAAATGTTAAGCAAGGACTGGTGCTGCGTATGCTGGGTAATTAAAATGGCTTGATTTGAAATCAGGAAACCCTGAGAGTGTAATATTGAGCCATTTTCAACTTTGACCATAGCGTGCACACTCCGTGCTGTTGTGTTTAAGTTGACCCAGTTTGTTACTTGCCTTTGCATGGTGCAATGAAATGAATGGGTTTAAATGACAGTGCTTTCCGTGTCCAGTGTGAAAGCCAACCAAACAGTGACTAGAGTAAAACCAGCGCACTGCACAAAGTGTGGAGCAGAATAATCTTTTTTGGCTCATAATACTGGGTGTTTGTCTCTTTCATTCGAAAAAAGAAAGTTTCATTTTCAGCCAATAATTACCAGAAGACAAAAACTTGGTGCATCCCTATGACTTGGCCCACATGGAATCAGCGCGCACAGAAATCTGCAGATTTCTAGCCCAACACTGAGTCTGTTTAGTTGTGTATAAAGTATTTATTTAGTTTTAAAATTAATTTCAGTAATACTACTGGCTAATATAAAAAGTTTATATGATTTACTTACAATACATTTTGTAAAATATTAATTTCTGTATTTTAGTAGATATTATAATGACACTTGCTTTGTTTACCAAATAAATAGATCTAATAGGATTTGCATTGTAACATTAAATAAAAAAAGCTTTAAATATATTTTTTATTTAACATTACATTTTTAGTTACGATACACCCAAAATCATTATGCATAAAGATAGATTTTTTTTACAATATTCTGTGCAGAAATAGCAAAACATGTTCGCAGATTCAGTCTGCCCCTACCTATGACACAGATTAACAGGCATTTGGTTTCCAACATAAACTGTAAGATGTGACCAACCACAACAGTCCATCCCATGATCTGACCAATCAGTGCACAGACAGCTCTCAGAAAGCAGGGTTTAGAGAGGCTAGATTTTTTAACAGAAGCTGGCATGCATATTATGGGGGGGGGGGGTAAAAAGTGTTTTGATCTTGGCAATATGTACACCTACTCTGAGACCTTTAAAACTAAACCATTAACCTTTAAATAGCTAATAGGGCACTTTTACTGGGAATCAATTACATTGATGTAGCATTTTTACAGTCATTTTAGTACACCACTACATTTTATTCACCCCAACAGCGGAACTAAATACACAAAATGCATTGAAATGGTACTCCTGATTGAATGGCCAACGCATCAGAGCTGGAATGTTCCCAGCATGGACTCACAGGAACTGGAGCAACTACACATTGGAAGCTGCACAGTGTATTCCAGCTATTTACTGAAGCTCATTCAACCCTGCAGCAAGCTTGGTCATGTGACAGACATCTAAAACAGAGCATCACATGACTGGAATTCCTCAATGCTATATCACAGCTGACGCTTTGACCTCCCCAGCCCCTATAAAAAGAGTTAGTGGCTCGGAGAGATGCAATGCTTTTGCAATACTTGACAAGTCATCCCAATGAAGCTCTTTTAAATTGAATTGAAAAAGAGACAGAGGAAGCGCGAGACAGGTCGGGCTCATTGGCACCATTTCTATCCCATCAGAGCTCAGTCCAAATCCCCTCAGCCTAAATCAACAAAGACTGCTTTGTGGAGTCGTTGATGACCTGCCCCAAAACACAAGACCAAACACCCCAAATCTGACCACCAAAACCTACCAACAAATACAAATGGAATGGAAATTTAAAGCATTAAAGAAACAAAAAAAATATAAATAAAACACATTTAACTAGTATTTCTTAGAAATCATTAATTTAAATAAAATTTATTATTATACATTTTTTTTAATGTTAGGTTTAACAGTAGTTGAACAAAGGCATTAACCAAAAAACATCCAGGCAAGTATGATAATTTAAGAAATTATCCATACTGCTATGCATCTGGTAATCCAAAATCTCACATTAACACCAGTTTTCATAGTGTACTGTATGTTTTTTGGATAATAAAGGCCTCTTTCAAGCCAAATGTTTCAGGAGAAGAGAAAAAAAACACTTTATATTAGATTCAGCATAAACTGTACCGCTTACAAAGGCATTATTGTTCACCCGCCTCGTGAAGAAAATCAACACAAGCAGATTTATGATCCAATCTTCGCCCTGAGATCAGTTACAGAGCCCCAAATCAAATATAAAAAGCATGAACAAAAAAAGAGCACGATCAGGTTTTCATTTCCTCCAGTCTGCTAGAAAACAAACAAACCTTGAGCGAGTCCACCAGATCCTCCACCAGGAAGAGTCGTCGCAGCTCTTTAATAACAGTGTTGATGTGCACCAGAGTCGAGTCGCTGTACTTATGAACCATCTCTGCCGGGAGTGCGGTATCCTTATCCAGGTACATCCTGAAAGAAGAGACGTTTTTCCATGAGGTTTCTTTCTTAATCCATGAACATACTGAGCTAACAATACATCAGACATACACTAGTGCATTGCAGTTACATCTGGTGACCACACCTGGAGTCCACCCGTGAAAATTGAGTATTTTTAAAAACGTTAAACACCCTGTTTTAGGGTGCTTTCACACCTGTGAATTGATTGCTTTGTTCTGAAAACAGGATTAAAATGGTTACTTTGTTGCTCTTTGTTCTTGGTGCGGTTCGCTTTCACACGGCAAAGTTTCTAAACGGACCAAAAGAGCTAACAAGTCATGTGTGTGTAAAGTGTGTGTGCTTTCATTTCGAATGGTCTCACAGACGGCCGTGCACAGAGGTTGCACTACACGTCGATGTGACGTGTAGTTACATTTTTAGAGAGGCTTCTTGCGGTCATGCATAGCCCTCCCCATGGCTGACGCCAGACCAGCCTTTAGGTGTAGACCGGCTAAAACACAAACATCGACCAATTTCTGCATCTGCATAAAATACAAATTCTCAGATTCGTCAAGCCCCTCTTATAATGACCATTATACAAACAGTAAACCAATTACGGACACAAGCAAAATATGCAGATACTTAGTGCATGTGTGAATGGTCAGGCATCTCACGTTTTAGGGGCTTCATGTCGCGCATCACTCCCAGTATGCGCATACAAGCCGCGACATGTTTTCCAGGTACACCAGGTTGAAAACGCTGCAACTTTTCAGAATTTCTTAAGCGCAATGCGATCCACATTACAAGAATGAACCGACCAGCTTCATACTTTGTATGGAATATACATATTTCGATACACTATTTACTTAAAACACACAACACCCAAACACTGCAGTGCTCCATAAATAAAACTTAAAGCTGCAGCAATGTTTCGTTAGTTTCTCATCCTCTGGGGGAAAAAAAAACGTTCATGTCACCTAGCAACGACAGACAACAAAGGAGCATGCGCACAAAGCATGTTGAGAATATTGAAGCAAGCAACACACTCGCATTTTCCATGTGCCTTTAGCGTTTTTCTGTCAGTCCACATTATACAGCATAAGAGGCCTTTCACATATTGCACCTAGACTGAACAAGGAGTGTATGCTTTCTAAAATGTTGTTTAAAACAAAAACGCAGTCGTGTAAACAGCACCTCAGTTCTCAGGAACAGGTCTGATGACTAGTTCCTAAACTACTTTATAGTGGTGTAAATGTCTCGTCAACATCATGTGTGTTGAGCATCAAAGAATTTAACTTGTGTTCAAATCACATTTTATGTACCCATATTAGTGTACAAACCAAATTTTAAATACTTTGTCCAATTCTGCATTTCGATCAAGCACTTTCTAATTTTACTCTCGGAACTGTGCACAAATATGGAAGACAACTGCCTATTATAATGTCACAAATTACTATGACTCAGAAATCAGACTGCACGGTATATAGGTTCAGCATTGATATTGCAAAGTGTAAATGTCATGGTGGGATTAATATAACCTAACAAGTTCTAATAGTGTGAAAGATTTTCATTTTAATGTGTTTAAGGCCTGTGACTTTAGGCTTGCAAGTCACTTTAAACCATCTAGGCACAAAAAATATATATAAACTTTACTACATAGTTCAATTATTTAGACAACGAACACTGTATAATGTTATTTTATGTTTGATTATTGCATTTCTTTGCCTCATATCTGTTAGACTCCACTGAAATCCACGAAGAGATGGTTTTTTTTCTGTATTTTATTTAGTAAATTTTACGCAGATGCACTCCCCCACAAAATTCTCCAAACCAATGTTTCTCAGGTCATCTTGTAAAACTATCACAAAATATCTAAAATAATGGCAGAAAAAAAATGTTAATTTTTTTCCTAATAATCACACATTTCTAATCAGAAATGCACTGTAATTTTTTTAAGACCATATCACTTTACTATCAGATACCTAATGAGCAGCCAGGGAGTTTTTTTGAAGTAAGCTGACCATGAAGTAGACGGCACAGCAAATTACTTGGTTTTGGAACAGAGCCTAGCAGGTTTCATCAAATAAAGCAGCTGAAACAGGCTTTATAAGATATGCAGAGATCACCCGAGTCGTTCCCCATTTGGGTTGCACAATACCAGAAAAAAATGTAACATTGTTGAGTACTGTTATAATGATATTACTTAGGATACAAGATTAACATAGGAAAAAAATGCTTCTTTACTGTTCCAAAATATTATAAATGTTTCTCAAAATAAAATGTACTGTGTTCCAAACGGGAAAAAAGTAGTTGTTATTTAATTCAAACATTTAAAAAAATACATATATATTTTAGAACAGTAATAAATCACAATACCGCCAAACCGTGATTTTTATCCAAGGTTATCGTACCGTCAGAATTTTATACCAGCCCATGCCTACCACTTATTATCTGAATAATTCTGTGAAATATTGTGCAGCACTACCCCCCTTCACATCTGAGGCTTAAAAAGTTTGGCTGCGAGTCAAACCCAACCGCGTGTAGTTCAAACATAAGCACCTCGTGTAAGCCCAGAAGCTAAGCTCCGCAGATCTGCCTCCTTACATGAAACTGGAACACAAACTGATCAAAGCAGGATTATCCTAACCGTTTTACACTCTGGCGACACAAAGTGAACAAAACACGGCATGGAAACACGCAAGAGAAGGCGTTTCAATATATGTTTAGAAGTCTCTCACTTGAAAGGGTGCCCGTCCTCTGACTTCTGAACAGCCTGTAAAATGCCTTTGTATATCCTGAAGGAGACTGTGACGGACAGCAGGGCCAGGGCTACGTAGGAGAGGACGCTGATGATGCTGCACATGCTAAGGGACAGCAGCAGGAACAGACCAGCTCCAAACACCACCCCCGTCCTCTGCAGATCTCGCCAATACAGCAGCTCCACCACTGGAGACAAAAGAGAGAGGAAGAGTTACATCAGCTAGGCCTGTCACCATAATCATTTTTCTGTTAATGCACCAAAATATACTGAGATAAGTGATATTATTGTCATTTTAAGACCATTTTATGCCACCCTTTATATAATGCCAGAATTACAATACAACAGCATCACAATTAGAGCTTCACGTTTAATCAAAGAAAAATTGCAATCGCGATTCGACCCCACACACAATCTTAATTCAGCTTTTCCACAATTCAGCCTAGAGCTGCTCGATTCTGGCTAAAATGAGAAATCGCAGTTTTTTTTTTTGCTTAAAATAAAGATTTTCTCAAGATTCTGTAGATGTAAAATAAAGATTAATATGACTCAGCAATTATTATTGTTTTTTTTTCTCAAACATGGTAAAACAACAATATTTTATGCAGGTCTACTGGTTTCTATAAATAATTGTATTCTACTTATAATAATTCTGATGTTGAATTATGATTGAGATATAGGAATATGCTTGCAATCTGTCATTGACAACTTATTATATAGACCATTTTAATCACTGGTAAAATCAACCTTATATAGGCTGGAGTAGTTCTACTGACCCAGTAACGTTTATTTTCATTCACAACACTGTTCGCTATAAAAGAAAAAAAAAATTTTTTTTTTACATTTTTAAAAATGCTTGTCGCAATCATAACTGTAAAATGCGATATGATTATTTAAATGATATGCTCGCTTTCGGTTTCATTTTCACTAAGTGCTGTTCATACTTCACGCGTGGCTCTTAAACGATCATCCTGTGCCACAAACTGAATATTATTTACAACTTTATTACCCGTTATTCACAGCCTATGCAGGTTCTGTTTACTAAAGTAGCCGCTCGCAGGCCTATCATACGGTAGGGTGCGCGACCGCCCTCTCTGTGGTAACAGCTTACGGTCAGCAGCTTACGTCACGTGTGATTTCTCAGCCGCAAATACATCATTATATGAAGACAAAAATGACATTTTTAGGTGAATTATACCTTATAAATACAGTATGTTAGTCTTTTAACATCATTTGCAGGCTTCCATGTCGCTGAGCAATATATGTGAAACAATGAAAAGACTCGTGCAGCCGCCTTTGCTTCTCTCCTGAACTAGAAAATATGATTTGACAGAATCGTAAAAATGCTGGATTAAGATCGTCTAGGGGGTCGAATCGAGAACACAATCTTTTTTTGATTGTGCAGCTCTAATTCAGCCAATTATAAATTGAAGGTCAGGAGAGAAGCATGAAGGTGGTCGCACATCATTCTTCACATTGTTTTATACATGTTGCTCAGCAACATTTACACCTCCAAATGGTATTAAAAGTGTCACATACTATATTCATAAGTTATAATTGACATAAAAATGTCATGTGTCTTAATTTAATGACGTATTTGTGGCCATCAAATCACACAAGTTTGTTTACTACAGAGAGGATGCGTGCATGCCTCCCAATGACGTCTACTTTAGTAAACAAAACCTGCATAGGCTGTAAAAAACAGATAATAAAGATGTTTGGGAACTGCGAGGGCAGTATAATTTGCATAAATGTTTTTTTTTTTTTTTCAAAGTGACGGCGGCCATGACGGGCGCACTCAGCAGTAGAAGTGAAACCGAAAGCACGCACAACCTTTAAATGATCATATCGCATTTTAGAGTTATGATTACGACAAGCATTTAATGTTTTTATTTTTCTTTCATAGCGAACAGTGTTGTGAATGAAAATAAATGTTTTCTGGGTCAATAGAACTACTCTAGCCTACATTATCAGAGTCCTTTCATATTCAACAATGACAAATGATTATTAAATAGTCTAATAATTTTCTCAATGACAAATGACAAGCAAATGTCTCAAAACATAACAATTCAACTACAGAATAATGAATAGTTGTATTTTGATGTCATCCCTTATGACTAAGACTTTAAAGTCTGTTCAAGTCAACAAAAACAATAACCTACTCGTATTGATTAACTTTACATCTACAGAATCATAAGAAAATTTACTTAAAAAAAAAAAAACGATTCTCATTTTAGACAGAATCGTGCAGCTCTAATCACAATGCTAGTACACTAAAGAAAAAAATGAATAAATAATGCACAATATTTCTTTCTTACAAATATTTAAAAAAATTAATTAGTCATTGACATTTTAATAATTGTGCATTGGAATCATAATGTAAAAACATAGGTCCTAAATAAATAATAAATGTTAACAAAAAAAGTGCAAGGTAAAAAAGTAACCAAGGCTCCAATATCTGCTGCTAGATCTAATTTCAGTTTTCAGGAACCCACATGAAAATATACTAGAGTTATTAATAGCAAATACTATAGCTCTTTAACCATACTGACACCTCCAATAGAGATGTTGCGCAAGAAGCTAAAATGTTGCTAGAATTGGATGGATATAGATGTATAGTGTTGTGCGATAAGTCGATAAATTGATCATTGTGACAGGCCTAACGTCAGCACTCCACCAACACATGATCAAACTTTCAGCAGAGGGCAAATAACACACATCTACAGGAGTTCTTTAAACACTCTCTAAATAGCGTTACCAAATTTCCGAGGTGAAAGGGTCTCTAGTCACTTTCATTTCTCAAATTAGTGCATGAAGGCAACAAGGAGGTGATGGAGAATTCATTAGTGGCAAGTCAATATTATCTAAATGCATCATAACACAGAGCATAATTTACATGCTAAAACTACATTAGATTTTTTTCTATGCAGTTTTTTTTTTTACTTATTTCTCCTAGTTTGCCATTCATGTTAAAGAGAATTCACCCAAAATTGAAACTGCTGTCATTAATTACTCATCCAATTTTCATAAAATTCGAGCTTTTGTTGAACACACTAGTAGTAAGTAATTTTTTAAGATACTAGAAACTGGTAACTCTTAACTTCCATATTATTTGTTTTTCCTACAATGAATGTCAAGGGTTACTGGCTTCCAACATTCTCCAAACTATCTTCTTTTGTGTTCAACAGAAAAAATAAACTCATTAAGGTTTGTAACCACTTGACGGTGCCTTTAGGAGTAATGAGTGACTTCGAGTAAATTTATTTTTGTAATAATCATACCTTTATTGCTAAAATAAAACTTTTATAGATATTATATACATCTTTATTTTGTTACTTCAGATACAAATGATGTTAACTTAAGAGTTTAAATGCTGAAACATTGTAACACTTTTTGCCTTTACAATTACATTTAGTGCCCACAGTATGTTTAAAGTTCAAAAGAAAAATGTCTAGAGAGATTTATAAATATACTAATATATTAGCCTAAATTCATTACAATTAATCTGTGAAGAATGACTTAAAATGTAGATTACACTAAATCAGTCATGTAAAGCGTGTGTGTATAAAACTATGATTGACATATTTCACATAAAAACACACAAAACAATGTGTATAAACACACCATTATTGCCTTTTTTTTGATCCTTGTATAGTCATTTGTTTTCGATGTAGTTGGTTACAAAAAATGACAAATGAACACTTGAATAAGTGTTTTTAATAAGGATTAAAAACTCCAAATCTTAACATTTACATATAAAAAATAAACAATATTTAATTGATATTTAAAACATTTAATAGATCATGAAAGATGAAAAACGTAGAGAGCTCTGCTACGAATAATGGTGGGTTTGCAGAGGAGCAGATGGAACAGATTATTTAAATACACAAATGATGTGTGACCACAATACAGAAGCAAAAAGGTAATGTTCAGATCAATGCTATATTTTTTTAAAAACATAATATTGTTGAACTCTGCCTTTACAGCAACACTCAGCCCATGCTAGAGGGAGGATAAAAATAGGACAAACTTCAGTCAGTCAGTCAGTCAAGGACCCTTCAATAATTAAACCAAATCTACAATGTGTGCCAATATAACCGATCAGAGTTCATAGAGGCCCAGTATTTGAGGTGAAGTTGGTTTCATATTCGCACATGCTGAAATTCTCCTTAATATTATAATTTCAGAAAAGTAATATTAGTATTATAGTATTATAATTCAAAATAGGGATCATATTAGCAGCCAATGACTAATCAAAGTACAACATTGTTCAATCAATTAAACAGTGCCAATGTTGTTTTCAAGTCATACTTGAATGAGATTTCAGACCCAATATTCAAATTAGCGTGGCAAACAATATAGGGACTGTTAAATAAAAAACCCAACTTTACCTCAAGAACGCGGTATACACGGGTTACACTCTCTCTATTTGCATTTCTAAAGACAAACATAATCCATTTATGCATATAAAGTTAGTTAAAGGTGATTTAATCAATACCTCTTGGGTCTGCTGAGCTGAACATGCTGCCCTTACTCTTGTACTCCTGCCAAATGACCGTTGCATAAGCTTATCAACCACGAACACTTCACAAAGTAGTCACATTTTAGAAGACAAACGCATAATGCATTCATGTCAGCTCATAAACGTTACAAATATTTACTTATGCGGGTATAATGCACGTTTGAAACACTAGTCGTGCGGCCTTATCAGGACCTCATCAATACAAAATGCACTTTATCATAGGAATTTAATCCAAAATCCTCGACAGTGCTTTCAAACACACGCTGCAGAATAAATGCACGCAAATCTCCTCATACTGACGGAGGAGGGCCATAAGTACAGACAGTTTAAACGGTGTCAATCACTAACTAACCTTGTTTGGAATCCATCTCGCTCATCTGCGATCAGACAGCCTGGGCCAAGAACACACGAGAAACACGCCACTCCGGTGACAAATTGAAGTTCCGGTCAAATTTCAAAACAAAAGTCCCGCAGCGATGCCGTGCGTTTTGAGGTTTTAGATAATAAAAGTCACAAGTCCAAGATAACAAGCAGTTACACCCAGCCCAGTAATTATTGTTTTTTTTATTATTGTAAAATGTTATTTGCTGTTCTAGAAAATGTTAACTCAAGTAGGCTATTTTTAGTTGAGTACAAGTCATGTATTTATCTTCAACAGGCATAAAAAACTATTCCAGACATGGTTTTTTAATGTATTACCTTATATAATTTTCCATTTTTTAAATGTATTTTTACTGGTTTAGTCTCTTCTTTAAAATGTAATATGCATAAATATTTTTTTTGTATTTTGTCTAATGTTTTAAGTTTCAAAGTTGCTGTAATTTTTTTAAAATTTTAATAACAACAACAACACATTTTCACTTGTTACGCATTATATACTGCTATACTGTAGACAAATGTCTAATGCACACTACTATTCAATCATTTCAATAACTGTGTTTTTGAAAATAGACTAGTAATATACTTAATGCTGAAGATATTAGATCAAAACAAATAAAATACAAAAATAAAATTAAAAAATATATATATATTTTTGTGGCCCAAAGCGGTTTCTATAATAACTCCAGTCTTGAATTCACACACTCCAACCGAAATCATTCTAATATGCATTGAGGTAAGACTGGCTTTAATTAAATAATCTCCTTAATTACATAAATTCAGAAAAGTATTCATTGCGTATTCCAATTAGTAAACCTATATTAAGAGCCAATGATTCATCAAAGTACACCACTTTTCACCGACTATTAAATAGTGCCAATGTTGTTTTGAATTCAAACTTGCAGTGCTCAGCATAATGGAGTGCAGCCCATTTTGAAATATTGAAGTATTTTAAAATAATTTTAGGCACCAAACAAACTTAGAAATTAAAAGATAATGCAATTAAATTCAAGCTAAATAATGCAAAATTGTAACTAAACTTTTCAATGTTTTTGCTTCACTGGATTTTTCCTCTTTTCTAAAATTGTATTTAATATTTTTCTATAACACATAAATTTGGGTGTACTAGTTTTTGGACAGTTATTAAAAGTTATTTTGTTAGATAAGCTTCAGATTTGTCTTCAGTACTGACTAATCTAATGTATATGCACAAATATAATATGGGCTCTTAAAATGAATAAAATCAGTTTAAAAATTAACATTTTGCATGTCACTTTTGATCAATTTAAATATCGATCGTAGTCTTGCTTGGCTAAAAGTATTAAACTTCTTTTAAAAAATAAAAAGCAAATGTAATCCCAAAATGTTTACATGAACAGTAGCGCATGTTAAATGCTAGTGGCTAATGAACAAATTTCTTTTAAAAACAGAAATATCCAGACAAAAAGGCTGAAAAGCATCGCTAATAAACGTCCTCAAACACAAAATATGAATTACGCAACTCAAACAGAGATAAGTCCCCAAATCTGAAATGAAACTATTTAAAACGGCAAAATCTGATCTTATCAGCACATATTTCACAAGCTTCAAAGTCAGACACTATGTACCCTAGGTGTGTCTCTCCAGGAAACCCACTAGTAAGCCAACATTCACAAGGGTTCACAAAGGTTTATGTCAGACGTCACGCTCCATTACATGCTCCCAGCTTAATTTCATTGCCACAATCAGTGCCAACTTACATAAACAATTTAAATGGCACCACAGACCCTTCAGAACCCCAAAGAATAGGCCTGACATGATCAAGAATTTTTGTCGTGCGATATATGGTGACAGAAATTGATGCAATAAGCAATTGTGAAATCATTTTATGATCCATTTTATATATTATTGAGTTTATTAAATAATTCATTAATTCTCTTTTCGGCTTAGTCCCTTTATTATTCTTGGGTCGCCACAGCGAAATGAACCGCCAATAGCATAATGTATATAAATATACAATATATAATTATAACATAACAGCATAGTAAATGTAAATAGCCACAAGCACTTTTAAGGGACAAAGACTTTCCATTATTAACATCATTTACATGTAGTTTGATGTTGAAAAGGTATGAGTATGTTAAAGGCACGTTAGAATGTCCTATTACACTCACCGGCCACTTTATTAGGTACACCTGTCCAATTGCTCATTAGCGCAAATTTCTAATCAGCCAATCATATCACAGCAAAGTATGACATACAATTACACTTCACATTCACCGGCCACTTTATTAGGTACACCTGTCTAACTGCTCGTTAGCGCAAACCATCTCTAGGCTTCACAGAGAAAAAGAGAAAATATCCAGTGAGCGGCAGTTCTGAGGGTGCAAATGCCTTGTTGATGTCTGAGGAGAATGGGCAGACTGGTTTGAGCTGATTAAAAAGGCAACAGTAACTCAAATAACCAATCGTTACAACTGAAGTATGCAGAAGAGCATCTCTGAATGCACAACACATTGAACCTTCTTTTTCTAACAGACCGGCCTATGGTGACGATCCTCAGCCCATTGGTTCCTTTTCTTTATTGACTTTGGGCTGACCCAATTACACACTTCCATTTTGGCCTCTGTGTAAGCATGCAACGTCAGTGTTTTTTTGTCAAAGTAGTTGAGAATCACATCTGTTTCTCGCCCCACGTGTGCGTATGGAGAGCAAAAGCAGCGAGCAGGCATTTGCCTTTTGCGTCTTTTACTTTTCATCTGCACCAAGCCCCGCGGCAACTTCCTCCTATGCTGTTTCCTTAACCTGCAAGCCTTTATTTTACAGATTACATATATCATAAAGAATGTATGCTTTAAGCTCTATGAGGAGTGTCATTCATGTCTTTTAAGATGCACTCGGTCAGAAGAAAAATCGCATGAGATATCATGACATTTTGTTTTTGATCGACAGCATGATGTAGGCTTATACAGTGTTTCAGTGTTTCCTCTAGGATTTTTTCCAGCTGTGGCGGCAGACCTTTTTACACAGATCTACCAACGGCGTTATTTTAATGACAAATGTCTTGAGCGCAGTATTAGAAGTCGAGATCGCATTTATGTATTACCCTACAGCATGCGGTTCTCTTTGCTTGCGCGCAGATTTCTCTGCTCGTGCACAAAACTTCTTGCACGCCCCCTCAAATATAAGCCGCTTCAAGAGCACGCAGATCTTCTTGTGCACTCTTAAATAAACGCTGCTGAAGTGCGACTTAGTGCGTTTATGTCTCCAGCATTTATTAGTTTTGCTAGGAATATTTATAAATGTCTCTAATAGACCTACAGAGTGATATTAACGCATCCTGAAGTAAAGTGAAATTGCTATACGTCGTGTTTGCTGGCCTCACGCATCATGCACCTGTCAGTCAGCCAGCACGTAACCTTAAAGGGTTAAACAAATGACCCACAGCACTACTGCGGTTACAGAAAAGTTCGCTCTGTTATAATTTACTTACCTTTTAATACGTTTTGGAGCGATTATTACCCGCTATTAAAAACAATAAAATGTTTTGAATGAGAAGCTGTAATGTACAGTAGCCATTGAGAATGAATTTTGGCATGGCACTCCGCCATGAAAGAATGAATGTAGCGGAAATCATGTAGTTACAATAATATTTATACAATATGGTTATAATGATATTTATACAAGACCAAACTAGAGTGCAACTTAAGAAAAACTATTATTATTATTTTTTTATTATTATTTTTTTTTACATTTAGTTTTGTAGTTCGGGCCCAAGCAAATATTTGTTGCATTTTTAATCGTTTAAGTTCATTAGATTGACTATGTACAATCTTTAAGCTATGTGTGATGTTTCACTGTTGAATTAAACATTTTTAAGAGTCTCTGACACATTGCTTTTATTAATCTTGGCATCTGTATTTTGGTAATCAACATTAACTGTATCAGCAAGCAATTTCTTTTATGTTCATAATTTAATATAGGCTCCCTCGAAACACACAGGCACACACAAGATGGGCTTCCAGTGTGGATTATAATTTTATTATAACAATAAATTACTTTAATTTTTTAATTCGTCAACTCTCATTTTCTATATATGGCTTTTGCGCTTTTATAGAACGAGAGTTGGTAAACATATTTAAGTGCGTGCACAAATGGGTAGCATTTTGGTCGAATGTAGTGGGCTGCTCTGTCCCAAAATGCCAAGGTCGATTTTTTTGTCCCAGTCCAGTATGGGCCAAAATGTCTGAAGTATATTTCCAGCACCTTGTTGAATCTATGCCACAAAGGACAAAGGCAGTTCTCAAGGCAAAAGAATGTCCAAACCAATGTTGTGGTCTTTAGCGAATGCTAATAACGATACATTTGTGTACTGAGCAGTAAACGCACACTTGATATGATTTCTATTGCGGTTTCAAAAAAATATTTGCTGTTTATAGCTTATAATTTTGATATTTCAACAAATCCTGCTGCTTAATATTTTATTGTCAGCATGTCTATTTCCTAATTTCATAAAGCGAATCTAATACAAGTTCAAAACTAGTTTTGCTCTTCGTTTATTTTTATATTGAATAGAGAAGTTTTATTCATTTAAAAAGGTTAAAAATGTCAAAATTAAGTTAAACTTGGTATGTGGCTTTATAAATTATTTCACAAACATTTTTCTACATTATTATACCTATAGAGAATTTTTTAAAATTCTGTTTAAATTGAAAAAAAAAAATTTAATAAAATAAAAAAATAAATAGAAAATAAAATCACCCAACTAATCGATTATCAAACTAATCGTTAGCTGCAGCCCTGTTGTAAAGTAATATTTTTTGTCTTTTAGTAGAATTATTATATGAGAGACTAGCTTTCTGTATTGGATTTGCGTTGTAAACCTTAACTAAGCTAAATAAATAAATATTTAATGTCTCAACTTTTTAGTGACTGCTCTCAAAATCATTCCACATAAACATCCACAGATTTTGTAAAGTAATTGTAAAAAAAAAAAAAAAAAAAAATCTGCAGACTCTGTTTGGCCCGGTTAATACGCAATGATAAAATGAATCATGATTCCCACACGCACACAAATGATACATAAAACCAGTTCAAATTAGCAATGACGTCCTCATGTTATGGGAAATGGTTTTAAATTAGCGCATCATATATCCTTCATCTAATTTTCAAACGCAGAATATACGGCGAGTCCAGTATTTGTGCGGCAAGCGGGATGTTTGCCAACAGCATTCTCTGGCTGAGGGATAAATGCTTGCCGTTGCAATATGCTTTGTAATCAAGACACCCCAGACCATTTACTCAGCGTGACTAGAACATTCTCTCCCACAAGCACCTTCACAGGCAATACCAAAAAACCAGAGCAAACATCCTCCGCTTAACAAGCTTACTTTTACAAACAAAACCCTAAATAAAAGAATAAAAGTGCTTTAGTTAATATTAAAAGTCAATTTAACGCCAAAACAAGCATATACCCTGTTCTTTCCAGTGTTTAATCTCCATCCCTGAGGTTGTCATAGATGTGGTGTTATCTGAATTGGCGTGCATCGGTCATATATCCAGTCAGGGGTCTGCAGAAGAGGTGTTTGGGGGGTGAGGAAGGAGGCACGAGTCTCTGGCTGGAGCAGGACAGGACTGAAGGGGGCAGAGAGATGTGCCGGGTCTCCAAGCGGAGCTGCCCCGATCACGTTCTGCAAAGGCCAGCACTGCTGAGGTCAGCTGACCACATTCAAAAGGTGCTGGACGGAGTGTACTGGTAACATGAGGTTTTAGCATTAGCTGGGGCACACTACAACACAGACGTCATTTGGGTTCATGATGAAACACTCAATAGGGTGTATGCTGAAGAGTAATCTCATGCAAATGTCAACCTTGCATGAAAAAAAATTGTTTTTAGCAAAATACCAAAACCTTAAGTTTTCCCGAGTAGGTTTGTCAAACAATTATAATTGATTTACCACACAAGCAGCAATTTCACATCCAGTTCACATCTGTCACTTCCATAAGGCTTTTTTTCTTCATGAATGCAAAAATGTTAAAGGGCACCAATTTTACACCTTTTACAAGATGTAAGATAAGCCTCCAGAACATGTCTGTAAGGTTTTAGCTCAAAATACTCAGACAATGTATTATAACCTCCAGAATATGCTCATTTTGGTGTGCGAGTATAGTGTAGCTTTTTATGTAGCCTGTGTCTTTAATGCAAATGAGATGCTTCTCCCCGCCCACTGTTCTCACAAGTGTGTCTGCTTCTCATGCGTTACAGCAGATAAACAGCAGTCAGTGATCGAGACAGACATGAATGAAGCTGAAATACAGCGCATTCGTCAAAAATACTAAGTAGGTTTATTTGATGTGTTTGTGGTGGAGTTTATTCAAGCCTTTCTGATACGATGAGTCTCACAGAACACTGTTAAACACGCCATTTTAAACAGGGTTTCAGCAGGTTTAACTGAGTTAAATTTAAGACTTAAGTCATTTTTAAGACCATTATGAATTAAATTTTAGACTCAAAGCGCTAAAGTCTAAGGAATTTTTCAAATGGCCCAGTTGGAAAAGATTTTATTTGGCCTATTAAAATAAAAATAATTATAATTTAATGAATTTAATAATACAAAAATGCATTAATAATAAACAACTCAAATATCTTAGATTTTTTCTTCTCTTAATATTTAAAATATGGTGTAAAACGATCAAGCTCTACTTGTATCCATACACTGCTTTTCACAACAAAGTTTCTTTCTTAAAAAAAATTAATTAACAAATGTTTTAAAAACTATAATAAACTAAATCTATGGACAACAATCTGACCAGGTCGGTGTTCTCAGCAGTAAATACATAGAGAACGTTTAAATAAATGTTAATGTAGGGAAGATGATTAACACAGTTGAGAAATGAAAAGTTTAAAGTCTTATCGAGTTGGATTGTTGGTGATTGTTTGGGTTTTGGCCAGATTGGGTAGCAATACATAAAGGAAAGTTAGGATCCGTTTAAAAAAAAAAGATTTAAGATCTACAACTCAGTATTTCAGTAAATTTAAGACTTAAGACCTACAATTTGGATTTCGAGATTTAAGACATTTTAAGAGCCTGCAGACACCCTGTTAAAACATGTTATTTAAAAACATTCAGTTTTAAAAACATTTAAAACTTATAAAAATCACAGAGTTGTAACAAATATTTTTAAGCCCAGTTTATTCCCAAAAAATAAAAAAATACTGTACTGTGGACATGTGTATACATACATGTTATTATAGAAACATTATGTCTGTCAACTAATTCAGTGGGTGGGGAAACCGCACTCCTACTTCACGTTGGGCCTCAGAATCACTGGGATTTGGATCCTATTTAACGTCAGGAAATTTAAAATAAATAAATAAATAAATAATAATAATAATAATAAAAAAACTGACTGTGGACACACTATAACTACACACAGTTTTGTCCAAACAGCTTACAAAAGTTGATCATTGGTGCCCTTTTAATAAAATAAATATCAATCATTTTTGTTCTATAGAGACAACTTGTTTTCTTTTGATTAGCATTGCCTCTTTTGAGTTGTGCAGCTTAATTCACAGATTTCTACAAAGTTTGTTGCGTCTCACATACTTCTTTGGTCTCATCCATAACGCATGTTTATTTCAATAAGTTAAAATCTAAAAAAATATAATTGATATTTAATATGGATTTTTCTGGTCCCATAACTAGAAGGTCGTTTTGGAAAATATAATGAGATATAAATATATGACCTGAAAGTGCTGTCAAGATATATCTAGTCCATCCACACATTTAAATATTATACATGGCACAATGCTATCAAATAACGTTTGAAATTAATAAATTATTTGATAAAAAAAATAAATAAAAAAAAGTCAAAGAAATTGGAAACATCCACAATTTCAAAATGACATACTGGTAATGCAATTATGAATCTGGTGTCTGTAGTAATTAGATTTAGGGCGATAAAATTGTTTTAATTAAGATAGAATTGGTAAAGATATAACAACAATTTGTATTAGTAAAAGATTGGAGATCACCTAAACATATCCAAACATGAAGGAATCAAGTTAACTTAATAATGTTTACAAAGTGGAATTAATTATGTTGTCGCGAATACTCAGCAATTGTGTCATTTCAGCTCATTTTAAGAAAGTTGTTTGAACAAACAGCAAACGTCATTTTTTGAGCGTGCCCTTTAGTCTGAAATGATTATGGACAGAGTATAATGGATGATTTATGAAGCCCATTTTGACTGTGGGTCATTGCAATTCCCTCAGTGTCAGTGACACTTCTGAGTAAACTCTGTCTCCAGATAAACTGACCTTTAATCAGCCTGTTATTTACAATTGGGAGGTGATGAATGCAAAGTGTGTGAAGCTCAATTACAACGCCATTTTGTTTCCGACTTAAAAAAAAAACGGAATTAGTAAACCTGTTAAGGTTTAATTCATTTGTATAACTTTACATATAAACAAAATGGACACATATTGAGCAATAAAGTCTTTTTTGTCGTCGTTTGTAATTTTCGTAATGCTTCACATTGTCCACAAGATGGCAGTATAGTGGCGTCATCACCATGACATGGAAAATATTTTAATTTTCTTAATCATCAGTTTCAGGAAAGCTGCTCATCCACGTGGTTTAAAAAATGACAAAAATATAAACGCATCAGATAAATCTGTATTCTGTGGTACTTTCCATAAGAGACACGAACAACACGAGTAATTAAATACATTTTGGCTGAAAGAACTTCAATTTTTAAAGCAGTTTTTGAGATCTACAAGCAATAAAACGAGACTTGTATGAGATTAAAAACATTAAGGAGGTTAATGCGACACAAAGAAGGTAAAAAAATTCACTCAGACTTGAGTAAGTTAATGCAGGTAATGTGAATTATTTAAACGGATCTGACGTAACGTTAATGTCAATTAATCATGGTGTAACATGAGGGTGGATAACTTGGCTTAAAAAGTTGGTTCATGTATACACATTATAGATACCCAATTAAATTAAATCTCAAAATGATAACGTTTACATTCATAACGTAACATTAAATTACTTACATGAGCACGAAGAGTTACATTTATATGGCGCTACTGTTGGCTTCTCTTCTTTTTCTTCGGGTTTCGCCTGTTTTGGGGATGCATCTCCAAACGAGCTGATCGGCGCTGGTTTTGGAGCTTCTGGCTCTGGTTTAATGGTGGATGATGGTTCTGGTTCTGGTTCTCCAAAGTCTAGTAGCGGCTCTTCTTTACGTGGCATTGTGGACCTGTGTCTCTCCAGCGCATCTTTCGCTCCTCCGGCCAGATCTAAAATCCCCTCCACCTCGGGAACATGAGCCTGCGCTTCACTACTCGAGAAATCTTCGTCCATCAGAGAGTTCGCCTGTTTTTCTGCTCGAAATTCTCCTTCATCATCGTGATGGACGTCATATGAAGGTGTCGTGGAGCTTATTTGATCATCCATTGTTGCGAATGTGTCGACAGAAACGTTATTTTAAAGTAACTTCAAGATGCGCTGGAGCTCTTTTCCAGTTAAATGTTTCAGAAACAGGTAACGTATTTTGAAAAGTTCTTAAACACGTGAACGACAGTGCAGCAGTTTCAACGAAGGCCCAAACCGCAGAAACGGCGCAAATGTTCCACACTAGACGCTTAGTTAGGGAAGTGTATGTAAATTTGGGCTATTTTAGACAACTCTTTATTGGCTGAAGAGTGAAAAGGGGCGATCCGGCGACGCCCATACGCTTCCTTCCGTGCTGCACTGCGCGCTTATTTAGGGGCGGTTATGCAGGATTGTGGCTGTTTTATTGGATGAGCGCTGATAGGGGCGGGGTTACCGCGCCTATACTCTGTATCACCCTTAAGAGAAAAGTATGTGGAAAATGTCTGAGTGATGGATTTCAAAGAGCCTAAAGCGGTTTGTAAATGCACTTGATAGTGCGCTCTCAGGCATTCAATATATACTGTGGCAAGACTTTTTCAGTCTCTAATATCTAAACTAAAATATAATAAACTCTGTGTGAGAGGCACCTCCATATTTCTAGTTTTTTTTGTATAGAGATCCAATATATATATATATATATATATATATATATATATATATATATATATATATATATATATATATATATATATATATATATATATATATATACACATATAAGTATTGGGGTAACGCGAGTAATGTAATAATCAGGGGAGGATTTAGTGATTTGGGGCCCTAAGCAATCCAGCTATGGGGCCCAAAAGTTCTAAAATACACCTTTTGTACTTCAATTTATTTTTAATTGATTTTACTATTTTTTTCTTATGTCACTCGATCTCCTTTTCTACATTTTGTCTTGATGTAAAAAAAATAATAACAACAGGTAAAGCATCTTTCATTCATTCATTTTCTTATATAGTATCTTTATTATAGGAGTCACCACAGCGAAATGAACCACCAACTTATTCAGCATTATTTTACACAGCGGATGCCCTTCCAGTCGCAACCCAACACTGGGAAACCCGCATACACTCTTGCACACACCCACTCACACTGTGGCCAATTTAGCTTATTCAATTCACTTGTTTTTTTTTTTTATAATCAAGAACCAGCAACGCCCATGCCTAGAAGTATACATTATACCTATAAATTATATATATCATCATTTTCTATGATATGTTCTGACAATTGTCTAAAAAAAATGTTTATTACATCTGCGCAAATGTATCCAAATGATGTATTAAACATGGTTTGGGAAATATTTAAATAAGAAAAAAAAAATCAAAGGGGGACAAATAATTCTGACTTTAACTGTATATGTGTGGGTTTTAATTGCATTTGTAATTTAAACATTTATTTACTTATTTGTTCAAATAAAAATGTTTTTATTTTTTTAATATAGTCTAATTGTGTGTACTTGTTTTAAATTATCATCAGATTACTTTAATCCTTTATGTAATGCTTATAAAGCTATAAGCATTTGAAACCTTTATATATCTATAGGAAATATGATTGAGATATATAGCAATAAGATCCATTTTATGTAGACAATCTACTACTCTGTTTTCTCATTGATTAACACAACATGGCGCCCTATCATCATATTACTTGTCACTAAAATGTCAGCAATAAATGTATTTTTCACCAAAATGCCATTTATACTATACTAGACCACAAAACATGCACTAAATATGTGAAAAAATGCATTGAAAAAAAACTGAAAATACAAATCTACACTAAAATAAGTTTAATAAACTGCTCAAATAAAAAAATAAAATAAAATAAATAGATGAAATATATATATATATATATATATATATATATATATATATATATATATATATATATATATATATATATATATATATATATATATATATATATATATATATATATAAAGTAATCGATTTCCAAGTGATGCAGCTGGAAGGGCATCCTCTGCGTAAAACATATTGTGGATAAGTTGGCGGTTCATTCCACTGTGGTGACCCCTGATTAATTAAGGAACAAAGCCAAAAGGAAAATGAAAGACTGAATTATGTAATTAAAAAAATAAAATCGATTCAGGTATTATTTTATGTCTCCAGATTCTTCTGTTCTGCACGAAATCTGAATATTTACAAGTAAATGCTATATCTGTGTCAAACATAAAAGATCAAACAAACAAAAACATATAGATACAGTGATCTGAGACAGCTGAAGATGACTAGGATTAACTGTAACATTTATTAAATCCTCTCTAAAATTCTTGTATGCCTTGGTTCATCTATTAGGAAGTCTGAGTACTTTAAAAAAGTTATAGTGCACTTAAAACCCAGTAGAGCGAGCCTAAGCAATAATTAGGGCCAAAAATAGCACAATTTATGACCTCCAATTTGATCATCAGCTGTTTGAGCACAGCATCTTTAGAATCTTCTGGCAGATTCTGGTGAGTCAGTGCATGTCTGCTGGCCAGATTTCATTGTCTGACCTCTGAGCTGTGAAAAGCAGACAAAGGCAGATTTGAGGGAGAGTTTGTCCACTCCAGATACTGCAGTCTCCATTGTCATCCAGACGGCAGTGGGGACGTAAAGTACCAAACCGGTTCTGCAGGGTCTTTGTGCTGCGCTGGAGTGGCGCCAGAGTCGGCTGACTGAAAACTGATATTTGGTGCGAATCTTCTTTGATTATTAATCCGGGGTTTGCCACAGTGGAATGAGCCAATGACTTATCCAGCATATGTTTTACGCAGCGGATGCCCTTCCAGCTTCAACCCATATTTGGAAAACATCCATAAACACTCATTCACACTCATACATTACGGACAGTTTAGCCTACCAATTCACATGCATGTCTTTAGACTGTGAGGGAAAGCAAAGCACCCAAAGGAAACTCATGCGAAAATCGGGAGAACATGCAAACTCCACACACACTCCAACTGACCCAGCCGAGGCTCTAACCAGCGACCTTCTTGCTGTGAGGCAACAGCACTACCTACTGCGCCACTGTGTCAACCATTTAAATACAATTATGAGAAATTAAAATATTATTGACCTCAAACCTGTTTAATTTAGTATCGAAACCTTCAATACTAAATACCATAATAAGGGCACTTAAACCCTTTAAACGCCCCACCAAGAAAAAAAAATTTGAATTGCATTTCTTAACTCCTAATGTCACTAGTTAACACACTCAAAGCAATTTTTCCCCATCACATCCCACAATTTCTAAAATATCAACCTCTACCAATTGGTTAATATGTCGGTTAATGGTAAACGTACTGGGCTTAATACATATACTATAAAGAATCTGAAAATATGAAGTGTAAGACCAATTTATTTAAAAAGTTTTCAAAATAAAACAGTTTTGATTTTTTAAGTACGCCATAAAATATTTCAGATTCCTATTTAACATGTTTTCTTGCTCTTATTTATTTATTTATTTATTTTATTTTATTTTTTTTACAATAAAACCAAAACCAAGTGTAGTAGTGCAACAGGATTATGTTTGAATTTTATTTTTATTTTATTTTTTTGTAAACCAACAATACTGTGTAGTGTAAAATATTATCTAAAAAAGTCAAAATATGGTCAACCGTTTGGTAGAGGGGCAGTCAAAGGGTTAACATCTGTTAAAAAAAAAGTAGCTTTATATTTTTTTAATCTTGGATAACTTGTAAAGTTGAAGTCAGAATTATTAATTATTTGCCACCTTTTTCCCCAATTTCTGTTTAATGGAGAGCAGCTTTTTTCAACACATTTCTGAACATAATAATAACTCATTTCTAATTACTGATTTATTTTATCTTTGCCATGATGACAGTAAATAATATTTTA
Organism: Danio rerio; assembly: GCF_052040795.2. Taxonomy (NCBI): domain Eukaryota; kingdom Metazoa; phylum Chordata; class Actinopteri; order Cypriniformes; family Danionidae; genus Danio; species Danio rerio. Next base: position 7,038,061 of record NC_141026.1, read on the forward strand.
CTAGATATTTTTCAGGACACTTCTATACAGCTTAAAGTGACATTTAAATGCTTAACTAGTTTAATTAGGTTAACTAGGCAAGTTATTGTATAATGGTGGTTAGTTCGGTAGGCTATCGAAAAAAAAATAGCTTAAAGGGGCTAATAATTTTGTCCCTAAAATGGTGTTTAAAAAATTAAAAACTGCTTTTATTCTAGCCGAAATAAAACAAATAAAGCCTTCTCCAGAAGAAAAAATATTATCAGACATACTGTGAAAATGTCCTGACTCTGTTTATCCTCGTTTAGAAAATATTCAAAATAAATAAATAAAAGGAGGGCTAATAATTCTGACTTCAACTGCATATCTTTTAAAAATAAAAAGCTTAGCTTTACTACTCATGTTGCTGATTCATTTAGTTATCTTGGAATCCATTATGACGGTGACTCAATGTGGTGCAACACGTTTTTCCCAGAACACAGTGCTGTCATCTAGTTGAAAGTGGGGGGGGGGGGGGGGGGGAGGTGGTTGGGGGTGGCAAAGGGAGTCTCCAGAACCTTCCTTTACAGTCTACATTTACAGTCATCATGATGTTTGAAGATCTAAGGTTTGCTATAATTGCTTAGGCTATACACATAAGAATTTGTGTTATTAAGTGATTAAGGTCACATTTGGGAATAAAAACTGACTTTAGTCATTTTGAAGGCTAAAACAAATTTAAAGATAGACTTACTGTGAGCTATTAGATTTTTATATCATATTTTAATGAGCCCATCTGTTCACATTATTTTAACTTTTAAATTACCTATTGGTGTTGTACAGAACATTATACTCCTCAAAACATTGATTTTAAGTTGTTAAGTCTATGGAAAAACATGCACCTATTAACATGTATGTAGTGCACAACACTGATTCAGTTACATAATTTGTGGTGTTTCATGAGAGTAGGTGGAGCTAAAAAGCTAAATGCTATCGTGCTCACTGTGACTCTGAATGTTGTTCCTTAGTTTTTAATTCACATGTCCTCAAAAATTATTTTATTACAATTAACCAAATCAAAGCTTTCAGTGTTGTGACTGTCCTTGTGGCTGTTTGGATTATGGCTTGTAACATTGCAATAGGTGATTGTCTTCAGAAACTATTTTTGTTATGCTGTTGGAAAGTCTCATCCTGATAGCAATCATTAAATGAAGTGGTCCAAACGTATGTATGTGTATTTTAACATTCTGTAGAACCAAGAATATTCTGTCCAATCCAATTGTTCACTTGTTAAGTGTGACGTCACGTGAATCAGCTTATTGGTCCAAGCGCTCTATTAAACTGTATGTGGAGACTCATCAAATAGTAATAATAAACGTTTACAAAGTGATGTACTACTTTCGAAAATCACGATCGCGCAAAATATGTGCCCAAGTGTCATCATTTCATGCAGTATGTGGGCCGTATGTAAGTGTCTGCTGTGGGCTGGATTTAAGCCACATGAATTTTGCTAGCTGGGTACGATGCATTCACACTAGATGCAGATGAAGCATCAATCGCAAGTGATTTACATGTTAAGTCAATGCAAAGACATGAATAGACATATTCATGTATGAATGTATGAATAGACAGCGCGAATTGAACATTTAATCACAAAAATCGTCGCGTTGGGTAATTTGTCCGTACATGTCATTATAAAAAAAATTGTTTGCCCTTGTAATCTAACATTAAAATATGAAAATGCACTTCCGGTTTGTTTTGAGTTCAAGTCTGAGATTAGGTCTGTCTGAGGCGATGGGCGTGGCCAACATACCTGACCATCCCCCTCCCACCGTCAGTTTTAACAACAAACAGAAATGGTAAGGAGGAGATATCTGTTAGGTTGTAATAACTCTCCCCTAACCCTTTTCCCAATCTTTCTGAGTGAAATGCCTACTTTACTACATCCAATCAGCTCGCAGTAGAATAAACAAGCCACGCCCACTGTTTTTTCATTCAATATTCCGTTTCTGTAGGAACTGCATTACAATACAAAACAAAACAGTCACAGCTTCTGGTTCATGCAGACTTTAAATTCCTATGTGAATAAAAAATAAAATAGAATGGTGTGTAGCGTACTTTCAGAAACTTCCAAGTGCACGATCATGATTCATGACATTTTCACCTATTTGTTTAATATATCAATGGCCTCAAATTGGATTTTATTATGCAGATTTGTTAAACAAGATCTGAAATGTTATACATGCCATAAATAGCATCCCACTCAACGTGAACTGCATGGCTCAATATAGTCTCCCTCACTGTGTCAAGATATTTTGGGAGATTTCTTCGGGAGTGACCTTAGTCTTCTCGTGTTCAGGGTGTTTTGTGGGTTTGCCACTCCAAATTTGGATGAAGAATCTGTCTGGTATGTGATAGTGAGGTTTACAGGTCAGTGAGCTGTGATCTTCACTGTGTTAAACTCATTCATTGCCGCAGGGGTGCGGCTTCACTTGGCAGTGAAACAGCATATCCCACTGCACAAGCTCATCCGCTCAACTGCTCTTTCCTAATTAAGAGCACAAACAACCCAGTCATAACATTTATAATGGTTAGGGGATGTCTTCAGGAAATGGTTTGTTGACAGAAATCAGACTTAATATAATTAGGGAGAAGTAACTTCAGGCAGAAAAAAACGCAGATCATATACTATAAAGTAAATAGATTGAATAGAGTTATTTGTGTAAAGGTGGCAGGTTAGAAATAAGTTTAATAGAATTAAAATTTATTTGAATCATTTTTGGTCATTCAAATAAAGCTGAAATTAAATAAAACTTAAAGTTCAAGTGTCAATAGTTTAGCTTTAGCAATTTTAGCATAACATTCAACCCTCTGCAGCACAGCATTGTGCTCAGGCAACAGAAAGTTTTCTTAAGGCTCGTGTCAAGCACAGGTTTCTTAAAATGATTGCAACAAATTAAAATGTTTGAAAAAGTATCAATAAAACTCCACACAGAAACGCCAACTGACCCAGCCAAGGCTTGAACCAGCAACCTTCTTGCTGTGAGGCGACAGCACTACCTACTGTGCCACTGCGTCACCCTGGGCTCATTATTACAGCAAAAAATAATATAATAATAATAATAATAATACTTTTGGATACTTTTGATACATCTGTAAAACTGTTAAATGCTCAAACAAGCATTTAATTATCCATTTCCAAAGCATTTTCTTTTCTTTTTCATTTTTCAGCCCATGAGTTTCAATGCGTGTGTGTGCAGTGTGCACATTTTATCTACAGTGAAAGTATGCAGTGAATCTCATCTGGCTGTTTATCTTTCATTTTTCCTTGACTGAGAATATTCACACAACCAGAAACACCAGATTACATGCATGCTGAAACAGTGCATGCCTTCTGCTCTCTAGTGTCAAATCTACACTCCTACACTCAAAACAAAAAGACTTTTACTGTTTGTTCAAACTACTTATTTAAAATGAGCTGAAACAACACAATTCTTGAGCGTTTTTCTGCAACAACTTAATAGTTTTATATTCAATCCACTTATATTTGTAAAAAGCAATGCTAACTTAATTTCCTCATGTTGTCTTGACAAAAACTGATTGTTTGTAACCCAGCATTTTTTAACAGTATACTGGTCTGTTTCCATCTCGCTGTTGTTATGTACTCCTCCACTTGAGTGTTTATCAACTGGAGCTTCTAGTCATGCACATGGAGAAACTCTACACCAGGGGTGTCAAACTCAATTCCTGGAGGGCCGAAGCCCTGCACAGTTTAGTTCCAACCCTTCTCCAACACACTTACCTGTAGGTTTCAAACAAGCCTGAAGGACTTAATTAGTTTGAAAAGGTGTGTTTAATTAGGGTTGGAACTAAACTGTGCAGAGCTGCGGCCCTTTTGGAACTGAGTTTGACACGTGTGCTCTACACCATCATATAGCACCTACACTCACTGTCAACTTTATTAGGTACACCTGTCCAACTGCTCGTTAACACAAATTTCGAATCGTCCATTCACATGGCAGTAACTCAATGCAAGGCAACAGTAACTCAAATAACCACTTGTTACAACCAAGTTATGCAGTAGAGCATCTCTGAAAGCACAACACACTGAACCTTGAGGCAGATGGGCTACAGCAGCAGAAAACCACACCGGGTGCCTCTTCTGTCAGCTAAGAACAGGAAACTGAGGCTACAATTCACGCAGGCTCACCAAAATTGGACAATAGAAGATTGGAAAAACGTTGCTTGGCCTTTTGAGTCTCAATTTCTGCTGCCACATTCGGATGGTAGAGTCTGAATTTGCCGTTCACTGTACTCAAATGGCTTACACAGTGAAAAGATCTTAATCCAATAGAGTACCTTTGGGATGTGGTGGAATGGGAAATTCGCATCATGGATGTGCAGCCAACAAATGTGCAGCAACTGTGTGATGCTATCATGTCAACATAAAGCAAAATCTCTGAGAAAAATTTTCTAGTAACTTGTTGAATCTATGCCACGAAGGTATTAAAGCAGTTCTGAAGGCAAAAGATAAGTAATAAAGTGGCCGGTGGGTGTATGTCAACAATAATATCCACTGTTGGGTTATCTGTCTTGTATTTAAAGGGCATTGCTTGCTTGTGTGTAAACAAGGTATTAATTTGGCAGAATGCAGTAAATGGTGCTGTGGAACAAGCTGTTCGGAAACAATACAAAGAGCTTCATTTCTGCTTCTGTGGAGAAATGATTAGAAATTTGGCAGTGAGATATAAAACAAGAGCCATGTTGCTGCCTGTGGTTACAAAACCAAGATTACACAATATCGTAAACTAGGTAAATTGGCAAAACGTAAGCTCCCACAAGCAGTGGAAAGGATTTGTTATGTAAGTAAAAGAGGAAGGAAAACTTTGGTGCACTTGTGAGACCTGACGCTTGCTGGACACTGCTTGCATTTGAAAGAGCTCTGAATCCCACACACTGAACTGAATCCTTTCTCAATTCTGGTGTGAAAATCTCAAATCCTCGTCTTTTAACACTACTGTAAAAGTCAAAATGGCCACTGTCGTTCTGCACTGTGCACTATATAGCCCGAGTCTGCAGTAATTTATATTAATCAGTAGCTGGGACCAGGGATAGTTGTGACATTTTTGCATTTCTCTCAATATCTTTTAAGTCTTTTAAGCCAGTGTGTTCAAACTTTAATTAAAATTAGTTACAGATATCTGCTATTAAATATATGTATAGACACCCATGTATAGATGTTATCTTCGCAGCACAAACAGAAAACACACAGTTTAGTTTCTAAACATAAAATTTATAATTCACTCCATAGTCTTGGTTGGCGTAACACACTCTGGGGTGAGATGTAACATTATGACTTCCACCAGGGTGAGATATGACATTATCAGTGGTGGAAAGAGTACTGAAAAATCATACTCAAGTAAAAGTACCATTGGTTGCCCATAAATGTAGTGCGAGTAAAAGTATCTGTTGTAAATTTTACTCAAAGTATGAGTAAAAACCTTTCAAAAGTACTCAAGAGTCGTGAGTATTATGCTGTAAAAAGCTGATCCATTCACATGTCATTTGTGAATGTGTGTGTAAACATAACATTCTGTAGTGCATTTAGTTATTGCCTAGCAGGCCCACAATGTCATAAGACGTTAATATTAGGTTCGATTTAGGTTGTGATGTCAGGTGACCAAAATTCAATGTCTAGCTAGCGTCTGAGGACAACGCTATTTTGATGTCCGAAAACTAAATCAAATGACGTTGATATTTGGTTAATTTTAGGTTGTCTTAGAAAGTGACCAAAATCCAACGTCGAACTAACATCTTAAACCAACGTCATATAGACATCAAATACTGACATTTATTTATCAGGTATGGCAACCAAAAATCCAACGTCTGATAGACGTCATAGTGGTAACATCCACACAACATCAAGCTGTAACATCATTAGATGTTGATATTTGGTTGATTTTAGGTTGGACGTTGGACATTGAAATCGGCCTGATGTTGAGTTCAGATGTCAATTCTTTTTTATTTTTTAAACAAAATGCAACGTGCCCACGACATTGAGGTACAACTTCAATCTGACGTCATGTTGACGTCTTGTGTCTTGTGGGTGTTTAAGGCCATTTTGGTCATCATACAGTAAACATCTGTTGTTTGTTCATCAGTGACATGCATCTAAACATTCTCTTGGTCAATGCTAGTAAACATTTTGGATATCTTCTTGGACACTTTTAAACAGTTTGCTGCAATTACAAATCACCCAATGTCTTGAGGTAGTTCATTATGAGGCAATTTACCTCTTTACTTCTATGTGCCATAGGACAGGAATCACAGGACTACATTTTCTAATCCCCATAGACCAGAAAAAATAAAGTAGGGACTGCAGGCTGAAGGAAAGTATTGGAGTAAAAGTACCGATACTGTATTAAAAATGTACTCAAGGGAAAGTAAAAGGACACATTTTTAAAACTACTAAATTACAATTCCTGAGAAAAACTACTCAATTACAGTAATGTGAGTATTTGTAATCAGTTACACCACTGGACATTATAAAATGAGATTAATGTCAAAAATTGGTTTGAAAGCTTTTTATTTAACACCGAGTTGTTAGTGTGCTGTAATTAATGTTTGTTTGTGTTACAAAACTGAATAAAATGCGCAAATCAGCTTCAACAATTCTGGGTTTCTGGCTTCATGAAGCAAGGAGGACAGTCACTGAGCACAAACTAGCTACTTTGCTTTTCTCTATCAAGAGCTATAGGATTACTAAAATTTAATCGTATAAACAGATAAATTTGCTTGGGGATGGTAGTGACATTTCACTGATGTTAAAACTAACCGAGAGTGTTGTCGTCACACAACCCAACGTCTTCTAGCCATGAATTTACTCACCTCACAGCTAACAGCTAAAACATTAGCACAAACAAAATGCTGTAAAAACATCAACACAAACACAAAACTGACATCATTTATCTTTGATTGGTTTAACTACAAATCAGACATTGCTATAACATAAATACATAAAACATATTACTTTCTTGGTTCAAATGTTGTTTTTCCTGTATGCTGTTTGCCATAGGACTCAGCTTTTTCATATGTGGAATGACTATTGAGCATATGTGAAGTTAGTCAACTGATCTGTAACTTCATGAGAGTGAAAGCGTAAAACTAACCCGTATTACAACTATTCTGGTCTCCCCTATTTTTGGTATAGAAGGTTGACTCACGTCCTATTCTTTGACACGTAGAGGACGAGGCTTATAGAACATACTGCTGTCAGCCACCAGGGGGTGACAAGTGTACCCTTTGGCTACACTTGTTAGGGCCCTTTTCAGAGTCTGCTCTATGGGGAGCACAACTACAGTAGTCAATATATGATACGGATCAATACCTTTTCCTTAAAGTTGTCCTGAAACTATTGAACAACAGCCATTAATGTCTTTTTAATGACAATTCTGATCAAAATGTCATGTTAGCTTCAGAAATCCTGGCCTAAATGTTTGCAGTATGCATATTACAAGTGTTTAAAAGCTTGACTTATGAATAGTTTGATAGACTATAGTATATAAGCTTTTTTATGTAGACTACATAGCTAGATGATGTCTGTCCTTCAGTTGTTCTGAAGGACAGACAGAGATCGATCATTTATGTGTGTGTGTGTGTGTGTGTGTGTGTGTGTGTGTGTGTGTGTTTATATATATGTATATGTATGTATATATGTTGCTGGTCCGAACCCTGACTGGGTCATTTGGCACATCTTTGTGGAGTTTGCATGTTCTCCGTATGTTGTCGTGGGTTTCCCCCTGAGTGCTCCCGTTTCCCCCACAAGTCCGTAGACAGTCCACAGACCGGTACAGGTGAATTGAATAAGCTAAATTGGCCATAGTGCATGGGTGTTTCCCAGTGTTGGGAGGGGACATCCGCTATGTAAAACATTAATAAAGGGACTAAGCTGAAAGGAAAATAAATGAATATATAGGACAGCACGGTAACTCAGTAGTTAGCACTGTCGTCTTACAGCTAGAAGGTTGAGTTCCAGCTGGACCAGTTGGTATTTCTGCGTGGAGTTTGCATGCTCTCAGGGTGCTCCGGTTTCCCCCCCAGTCCAAAGACATGAGCTATACAGTAGGTGAATCGAACAAACTAAATAATCAGTAGTATGTGTGTGTCTGAATGAGTGTGTATGGGTGTTTCCCAGTATTGTGTTTCAGCTGGAAGGGCATCCGCTTCATAAATCCTATGCTGAATAAGTTGGCGGTTTATACCAAAATAAATGAAAAAAAAAAAAAAATATATATATATATATATATATATATATATATATATATATATATATATATATATAAACTGTAGTTTTATAAATGGTAATTGATAAGCAAATGCATGATTACTGCTGCAATTATTTTGGAGAGTGATTTAAAAGGGTGTTTATTCATTTATTAACAATTGTAACATAAACATGGTATTTGCATTAATCAATCTCAACAGCTCATTTAAATTAAAAGCCAATATGTTATATGTTAATACGTAATTATTAAAAGAACGGCGACTCCCTAAATGAAACGCAACATATTATGAACTGTTACTTCCGTTACAATGTGCCACTTTTTGTGGATTTCTTTTTCTACGCAGGCGGTTCATCGGGCAGCCCTGCAGCTCTGAAGAGCACGTTGAACCCTCTGAAGGACCCTTTTCGGTTTCCGCCATCTAAGAGCTGGTGGTGAGTTACTGCTACGAACAAATAGTAACGAAATAAATGTGATTTTGCTCATATATTGCTTTAAAAACGTTCCATAAACATTCAACACTGTTTTATGCACAGGTGGATTGAGCATCAAGATGCAGATCTTCGTGAAAACCCTCACGGGTAAAACCATCACCCTCGAGGTGAGCCGCGCGACGCACTTCAACAATTCACGATCCGATTTACTGCGATGTTTGACGATTTGAATCGATTATTTCGATGATATTCACCTTAAACTCCATAAATATAAGTTTAGTGACGTAATAACGTAAAAAATGGTATTTTTTCAGTGGTTATAAGTAAGTCCTAAATAATGCTAGCATGTCGTGTGGCGCAGCTAATGTAACATGCACGCCGTAGACCTGAATGTTTATTATGCTATATTTTAGCGAAATAATACTAACATTAAAGTAGGCCGTTTTTACTTTATACCGGTAGTAGCTTATTGCTCCGCTAATTTACAGTTTTCGACGTTATATTTTGTATGCTATTTGCAGTGTAAGCATGCGTTAATTTAGCTTTTTAATATTGCTTACAGATAAAACCAACATCGAACATAAAAGCCATATTTAGGCTTAAAGCAATAATAAAGTAAGAAGTAAATAAATAACACTGTTTCTGTGGTGTGGCTCAGTGTTAATTTGCCCATCCACAATTTAAAGCTTTAAAAAGTGCTAAATCAGATTAAGTGTTTGGATCGGTACTAAAATTATATTGCCAACTGAACTCCACGTTTACCTTAAGTTCGCAAACAGTATACAGTTTTGTTTTGTTTGCAAATTCTAAATGGGGAAATTATAATAGCAGCCAATGACTATCAAAGTACGTTACAACATTGTTCACTGTCAAATAAATAGTGCTAATGTTGTTTTTAAGTAATTTAAATGCCATTTCAGACAAAATATTCAAATTAACAATCGATAAACAATCTAACGACTAATAAATAAACCAATGTGCAAATATAAAACCAACTTTACCTCAATAATTGTTCATTAAATGTTCTTTTGAATGTACCATCATTAACCCTGAAGAAATCTTCAAAACATAAGTGACATACTTGGACTTCTTAATTTGCCTGTGATTTGATTTGTGGAAACAATATTGTCAAGTGTTCTCTTATGTTTAATGTTTTCTGTAGGTTATAAGTGTTTTAAGTGAAGGTAATCTGACAAATCTAAACTGATATCAATGTTGTAGGTTGAGCCCTCTGATACTATTGAAAATGTCAAGGCAAAGATTCAAGACAAGGAAGGTAAGTTGTCAGCTGTGCTTAAAAAAAAAATTGTATTATCTTTCCTTCTTCTAATTTGTTGTTAAAACCCAAAAAATTTACATCTAAATGTACCTCCAAACGCAGGAATCCCTCCTGATCAGCAGAGGTTGATCTTCGCTGGTAAGCAGCTGGAGGATGGACGAACCCTGTCCGACTACAACATTCAGAAGGTCAGAAAGTCTAAATAAAACTACTGAAATCTAATTGTATAATTCACCTAAAATAGTCATTTATTGTAATGATTAGATTTTTTTTCTGCTGATTGTTGTAAAAGCTAATAGTTACTGGTCCTAATTGACTAAACATTGTATTTTTTAGATATTTTTCATATTTAAAGAGTTAAATATACTAAATAACTAATAATAAAACTAATATACCAAAACTAAACATTGTAATTTAATATTTTTTTTTCCTAAATGGTTTATCTTCTGTTAAACCGAAAAGATATCTTAAAGAAACATTAAAACAGGTAACTACTGACTTTCTTAGTGCTTTTATTTATATAAGTCAATGGTTAAAGGATTTTAGCTTTATCTGAAGTTTTATTTAAGGGACCATAAAGGTTAAAAACCACTTGAGGGTGAATAATCTTTGTGTGAACTGCCCCTTTAAGTCAAGCTTATTTATATAGCACATTTTATACACAATAGTAATTGAAAGTGCTTTACAGAAACGGGAATAATAGAGAAGTAAAAACAAAGAATAAAAATGATTAAAACAGATTAAAATGGTGTTAAAACTGATTTTAAAAGAATGAAAAGGAAAAGAAAAAAATAATAGTGCTACCTCTTGGATGCATTTGGACCGGCAATTGTTTTGGTTATCCACATTTTTGAAATGCAGTCGCAAACATTCAAAACAATCTTAAAGGTGACCATTTAGATTTGTGGTTAATCTACACCCGTTTAAGCCATAAGTGCTCAGGTTTTCTAATAATATAATTAAACTCATGCATCCCGACTTACTTAATTGCGTTCATTCATTTATCCAGGAGTCCACACTTCATCTGGTGCTGAGGCTGCGTGGTGGCGCAAAGAAGAGGAAGAAGAAGTCCTACACCACCCCCAAGAAGAACAAGCATAAGAGAAAGAAGGTCAAGCTCGCTGTGCTGAAATACTACAAGGTTTGTTACCTGTTAGTCTCAATTGTCTTTAGCAGCTCCAGGTTTTCAGGAGTTGATCTTTAAGTTGTTTCTCTTGATCTTTAGGTTGACGAGAATGGCAAGATCCACCGTCTGCGCCGCGAGTGCCCTGCAGATGAGTGCGGAGCCGGGGTGTTCATGGCCAGCCACTTCGACCGTCATTACTGCGGAAAGTGCTGTCTGACCTACTGCTTCAACAAACCAGAGGACAAGTAGAGTACAGTCCTGACCAACATGCTCTGTGTCACACATGAGGCTGTCTGTGCTGGAGTTTGTACTTTGTAAATAAAATTGTGGCTCGCCACATTCAAAAATCAACCTCTTGACTCATTATTGCTGCTTTGGGTTTTAATATGAAGTATCCAGACTACTACATATTAGTGATAAGTTATTAGTGATTAAGTCATTATGAAATATATTTTATGTAAATATAACTACATTTAATCGAGTTTGTAATAACTAAAGGGATAGTTTGTAATAATTAAAGGGATAGTTCACCCAAAATGGAAGTTGACTTCTAACATTTTAGTTTCCCGTAAACGACTTCTAAAGAAATCTGCAAACCTGTAACCATTGATTTCAATGATAGAAAAACAGTATGGAAATCAAAAGCAACAGGTTTTCACCATTTTTCAAAGTTTCTTCAGTGTTTAACACAGAAAAACTCGAAGCTTGTAATTTAGTATTAATTTGTGGTTTTTATTGTACATGTTTGGTGTACTTACCCAGGGAAATGGATAGTTATACCAGGTAATTGCGTGGTTAATGGGGTAGGTTTTAGTTACTTGACTGTTAATGTAATTACTGTCAGAACATAGTAACATGCGTATATGCAAATAGATGTATATGTGCATATTCGTAATGTACATGCAAAGCAGGACATTATAAAGTTAGCAGTCGTTGTGCTCACTTTTAGTTTTTAGGATGTTTTAGCTATTTTTTAGGTGGGATGCATTTAAGGTGAGGGATCTGTTCAGTGGTATGGGTAAGTAAACGGCTGACTATTTTAACAGCTGTATTTACCAGAATTAACTACAGACCTAATTATGTACATAATCATTGTGCAACACTGGACACTATTTTGACAACATTAAGTAGGTCAAACCTTGTAAAGTTTTTGAAGGAATTACTCAGGATTACAAAGGTAGTGTATTGTGACATTTAAAAATAAAATACATTACTCAAATTGCCATACTTCTGCTTAATACATTACATTTACTTTGAATTAATAAATCCTCCTTGCTGAATGTTTTTTTTTGTCTAACTTTGACTATATTTATTTATATATATATATATATATATATATATAAATATATTATGTGTGTGTGTGTATACACGCGCACACACACACACATAATATATATATATATATATATAAATACATATATGTATTTACAAATATATATGCACACAAGCAATATCAGACGAGTAGCAGTGCGATATGGCTGTATATCGGCACTGGTGGAAGGCGTACATGCCTAAGTGCCCCCACCAGTGCTGATATACAGCCATATTGCACTGCTACTCGTCTGATTTTGCGTTTATACAACAGTTTGACGGCATAATTGTGTATATAAAAACAAAATCAAACATGGAGAGTCTCAAAAACCCTTTTGTATGAGGAACTACTTTCTTCCGCGTTGGATTCAAATCATAAGCTGACAGTTAAACAGCCGAGCAAGCATCTTTTATCTAGAGTGTGCTTTTTGCTGTCTGTATATGGGCGGAGTAATACACAAAGGGTAAAGAGGCTGTATGGGTGCTGATATTACTTAACTATATCACGGCTATCAGCCAATTAGATTTGAGAACCAGACAGAACTGTATATATATATATATATATATATATATATATATATATATATATATATATATATGTATATATATATACATATATATATATATATATATATATATATATATATATATATATATATATATATATATGTATATATATGTATATATACATATATATATATACACACACACACATACATATATATATATACACATACATATATATATACACACACACACACACACACACACACACACATATATATATATATATATATATATATATATATATATATATATATGTGTGTGTGTGTGTGTGTGTGTGTGTGTGTGTGTAAGAAACAGCAGTATCAGCATCTGTTAAACTGCAATAATTTCTCACAATATTAGTTTTTGTATTCATGATCAAATAAATGCAGTCTTTGTTAGAGTAAGATACTTGTCTTGATGTATTGCTTCATGATCATATTTTCTCATGAAGAATTTCTGAACACAATTATTGTCTTCTCATTTTTTATTTACATTATGACATACATTATGTACAATTTAACTGAAGTTCAGTCCTAAAATGGAGAATCAAAATAAAGAAAATCAAATGTCATGGCTATACTCTTATGTTGGTTTGCTCTTAAGAAAATTTGTTATAGCTATTCCTCAGGTATGTATACTGGTTAATATAGTATACCAATGTGCCAGTTGCAGTTTTTTAAAATCCTGGATCCCAGGATATTTTCTGTTTCACCTCAGATTCACTGTAACAAACAATTGCATCCCCGGGTTTGTATTCTAGATCTTCATTATCTAGAGAAAGGCCACACTCCATGCCCGTCTTTACTGTCAGAACATCATCCTTCAGATGTTTCAGTGTCGTAACAGATCCTGGAGGAAACAAATGCATGGATTTTTGTTTTACAAGAGGCCACAAGAAAGCACAACAGTGGAAATATTCAGTACTGATCCATTAAGTTTACCATCCCAGATCATATCTCGTCCTCGAATAAGTCTGAATTTCATCTTTTTGTCCAGTTGGCCCTTCTGAACTCTGCATCCAGCCACTGCGAGCTTCTTTTTCCCAACCGTCACAGTGAATGTTGCCAGAACCGAAGCCTCGCCTGAAGTATGAGAGAACATTAAAGTGAAAAATGAATAGAAGAATAGTGGATCATACAGACAATTGGTGGCAATAAATCATCATCTACTTTGCATTTTGATAGTCATTTTAAGAATTCACTTCGTCTTAATTCTATTAGGGCTGCAAAATATATTGAAAGATTATAGTCCACATCAGGTGGAAACGTTGGCCACTTCCAGCGTAAAATTTGTGGTCTTTAAACCTGAAAGAAGAATGTGTGCAGCTGTAAACTAAACATGTTTATTTAGAGTTAACTTGACTATTGACTTAATTGAAAGATTCAAATCCTTTTATGAGCCAAAATGTTTTATAAATAAATACAAATGTATTCTGGTGTAAGTTCACCTTTTATAAGGTTACTACACAAAGTTTTATAAATGAGACCCCTGACACTGGGAAGAAAAAAATAAGCAAACAGAACCATATTTAAACATAATTGCCACAAAAAAATAAAAATTTCTTGGAGCTTCATCTGATTACAGTTCGTGGAATGTTTTGGCAATGTTTTTCTGGATTTTGATCGTCTTGTCATTGTTGCTGTCTATAGAGAATGAGAGAGAGCTTTCTGATTTCATCTAAAATACCTTAAGAATTTTCATTTTTGGGGTGAACTGTCCCTTTAAAAACAAACATGCCACTGCGAAACCGCTTGCTTAAAGAAAAACTTTTTTAATTGAAAAAGGCTCATTTGACAAGACTCCTAGGGTTAAACAATAAACTTGAACCATTTTTAAATCATTCAGATGATTTCTTGTTTTGGCAGGGTCACTTTTAGCTTGGCTTAGCATAGTGAATTAAACTGGATTAGGCCATTAGCATTTCGCTCAAAATGTTTTTAAAATCATTTTCTTTTTCAAGATTCTTTTTCCCCCATCGGCAGATTATTCTGCTTGTCTAAGGAAACCCTCTGTTAATTTTGATGCATTATTTCTGACAACAAGACCATATTTTTTGCTTGTCAAGAAAATGCTTCTCGATTTAAGAATTTTTTGATATTTGGACTAGAAACAAGACAAAAACTTTTTTTTTTGCAGTGTTAGAGCTCCTAAGGTAGATATAAATCCTCCTGAGATCCTCCTCTTTTCTTTTTTTTCTGGGATTTCCTACATACTTTGGGCTTAAAAAAAAAAAACTACAATTTAAAGTTTTAAAATTTTGTTTTTATTTTTAATTTTACAGCATGTCCACTGTAGTGGACCACAGGACCGTTTTAGTTCCAAACAACCGCCACTCAGACAACAAAACTGTACAGCATATGTCTGTAAATGGATTTTAACCCAATATAAATGTAACAAAAACAAACAAACGCCATATTTTCCTTTTGTATTAAAATTCCTGAAACAGTTTAGTCTGAAAGAGAGCCAAGCTCAAAAAAAAAAAAAAAAAGTGATGTTAATCCAAAACAAATTTAACATAAAAGTGATTTAAAACTGATTGTCATTCTCTAATTGTCTGATTGTCAGACTGTAAATCAGAGTCTCTTATATTTTATAAAGAATCCTCTCTGCTTCAGTTCTGCCTCTCATAACATGCAGTCATTAATTACATTAAGATGGTCCTGGTGTCCACTATAGTGGACATTTAAAAAAGGATGATATTTTGAAACACAAACAAGTTAACAGCTTTGAAAGCTAAATGTATTGTTCCTGACACATTAATCAACAAATATATATGTATTAACAATAGTAAAAAACATTTAAAAAGCTACATTTTACATGCCTCTCTCCTTCCTATAAAATGCCCTTCCAGCCGCAACCCACTTCTGGGAAACATCCACACACACATTCACACACACACTCATACACTACGGACAATTTAGCCTACCCAATTCACCTGTACCGCATGTCTTTGGACTGTGGGGGAAACCGGAGCACCCGGAGGAAACCCACGCGAACGCAGGGAGAACATGCAAACTCCACACAGAAATGCCAACTGAGCAGAGGCTCGAATCAGCAACCTTCTTGCTGTGAGGCGACAGCACTACCTTTTGCGCCACTGCTCCGCCCTTATCCCAGTATCAAGCAGCCCTAATTTCTACATTGCTTTTTACAATGTAGATTGTGTCAAAGCAGCTGAACCGATGAAGAATAGAGTATATAAAAGACGTAATACTTCAATACTTCATTCCAGCAATTCTGGCAGGGTTGAGAGTAGTGTAGAATGCTGGTGTATTTCTAGTTCAATTAAAACGGCTTCAATTCGGATTAGTCTGAATTAATTTTATTCAATCATACAAGCTAAAAAGTGATGCTCATCAGAGCAAATTCTGTTTAAAATAAACAACGTGACATTAGAGTGAGCTTTCACGATTACCACTTTGTTCAAAAAGTTTATATAGGAAACAGGAAACTGATTAAAACTCTATTTCAAATATTTTGAGCGAAATGCTAATGGTCTAATCCGATTCAGTTCACTATGCTAAGCTAAGCTAAAAGTGACCCTGCCAGAAAAAGAAATCGGCTGAATAGATTCAAGTCAACATATAAATGTGTCTGAATGTAGAAGAAGCCTACTTCAGCAATGCACTGCTTTTGTTGTCCTCCGAATACAACATTTGAATGTTTGTAAAAAAAAAAAATATATATATATATATACATAAAAAAAGTCTATTGTACAATGCAATGATATTATGTAGTTTCAAAATACAATATATTAACATTTTAATGTAGAAAAAGCCAACATGGGTGTCTTAAGAAACAAAAATATACAGCATATGGGCTCTTGTATGCTGTTTTGTCATCATTCATATAGCAAGTCATATCTCTCCGGCCCTTCATTTGGAATGTTTTTCATGAACCGGCCCCCATGACAAACTAATTGAATAGCCCTGCTCTAGGAGACTTGTAAAATGAGGCTGTTCTTTCAAGCCAAACTTGCAAAGTTGGTTTTGATGTACATGCTTGATCACTGTATTATTATAATCTAACTCACACTTGAACTTATGTGGTAAAACTTACTCCGATATTAAATATACAAACTTTGGAAGCTTAAAATAACAGTTAAAGCAAGGGACGTTACATTTTAGACACATGCTTAATATGTTTGGCAGAAATTTGGGATTTTTGGACAGACTTTGGATAGAGGTTCTGCAATAAATGTACAGTATTGGAGAAATAATGTTTTTAAACTAACACTAATACTTACTAATAAACAAACAAAATGAACTAATTTCAAAATAACGCCTCACGATATCTTTAAAGTTAAACTTACCAAGTATATTTTCCTCTGTGGTTGGAGGAAGTTTGCTGCTCAGGTCTTCTTTGAGCTCATCTAAGAGTTTGTAGATGACTCTGTGTAATCTTAGAGAAATGCCCTTCTTTTCCGCCAGCTGCTGAATCGATTTGTGTGCCGAGACATTGAACCCATATATGATGCCTGAGCAGTGGAATAGATAAAGAGGGAATATAAGCAAATGATCCTAATTTTGACATTCTGACAAACAAATATCCATAAAATTGTATTAGTAAAAAACAAGAACCGTGTATATTTGTCTAAAAAATATATTTAATTGTGTATAATTTCACAATAAAGAAATAAAAATGAATAACTGTAATACAAAGCTGCTCATTGTCAAAAACATGAACCAACAAGTGGCGAAATATTAACAAAAGAAATAAATAATATTATTTTTATTTTTTATTTTTGCAGAATATCAAATATTCTTCAGTCAGGCAAATGGCCATTTTTACCTGATAAAGCATTTAAAGACATAAAGAAATAAATGTTGAGGAAATGTTTAATTTTTTTTTATGTGAACTATCCCTTTAAGGGTAATTAATTAATTGATTATTAGTTTTTACACATTATTTGAAATCTAGTTTTATCTTATTTTAAATTATGTTAATCTAACAGCCTAATTCTTTTTGGAAGTATGTGTTAATGTGATAATCTCCCTGATTGAGAATTTATTATTGATCTAAATGAATATGTGTTTAGTTATATACTGTATCAGTGGTTGGTTGTGGATTCCCACCTGAGAACGTCTCTGCCAGGTTAATGTCTTTTTCAGAGATGTCACCGACACCAAAATGTACCACGTCCAACAGACACTGGTCATCGGCATCGTAGCTTTCCAGGATGTTCAAAAGAGCCTCAACTGAGCCGTCGACATCACCTTAAAAACAAACAATCAAAATGTAGACAGTCACATGATTTGTACTTGCTGCATTCGGAGTCAGATTATTATCAATGATATTATTTCCAGATTCACTGTATCCATTTATAAGTGCATGTTAAAGAACTTATTGAAACATTCCTTATTATTTAAATGTTGGAAACAGCACTGCTGGAGAACAAGTGAGTAACTAATAGTTCTTACTGTACTTCCACGATGACTGATTATATAACAGAGTATATACAGAAATGCTAAAGGTAATTTCAATACCTTTTTAAGACTTTTTAAAGACCATCTCAGAATATTTTAAGGCCTCATTGCCACTTCAAGTTCAAATCAGTATCAAACCTTTAACTTAATAAACAGTTGTTAATTAACAGTTTTAGTTAAATAAATCAATTTTAAGACCCCGCTGATACTCTGATTAAAGTATTGCAAACATTTTTGTATAACGAGATTTTAAACATACAACAGGTCATTATTTCATTAAATATGCACTAATATGCATTGGATGAAGTCAGGTTGAGTAAGCAAAACAAAAGAAACACTGAAAACACTGAAAAAATAAAACTTTTCAGATGAAAAACATCAAATTTGAGGGCGTAGCACACTCCAAAAAATAGGTTTTTGTCTTGTTTCTAGTCCAAATATCTAAAAATTTATAAACCCAAGAAGCATTTTCTAGACGAGCAAAACAAAGTCGTGTTTTCAGAAATAATGTGTCATAGTTGAGTGAGTTTTTTCTTAAAACAAGCAAAATAACTTGCCTGGGGTAAGAAAAATAATCATCAAAGCGAAAACATTATTCTTTTTCAGATGACAGACTGGTCATTTTTGGGTTAAAACTGCTGGTTCCCTAACAGAGTAGACCATTTAACCATTTGTATTTATATAGAAGAGACTTGTCTAAAATGCCAACAGCCCCAGTAAAATCCATCATCTTACCTTTAATGATGATGGGCATCGTGAGCTCCTCGTTTTCGGTTCTCTCACTGGGTCTGTGGATGCCTTTGTGTTTGTTGGCCTTGTACAACGCTGCTCTCCTCTGTCTCCAGCTGAGATGAGCCAGGCTCTCCCTCTCCTTCTTATAAGTGTCATGATGCTGTTTCTGCTTGGCTTCAATCACCTGCTGCTCATCTTTCAGCTTGTCCTGCTCCTCCATGTAGCTCCGCCACTCCACCACCTCACGCGCCCTTTGCTGACAAAATATACCAGTACGGGGATTAGCTAATCATAACTACGATACAAAATAAATGTATAGTATAAGCGAAATCTAAATAACCAATGTTTGTATTACTAGCTCACAGTGTTATTCTTCAAACGAGTAATTAATCTGTGCCAGTTAAACCACTGAAAAAAAAATGTCTGGTTGGTATCCTTCAATCTAAAGTCTGACCATTTGCTTCCTTATTTGAAGTGACGGTCCTTCTGTTGACATCAACCAGAGGATTTCCATAGCAACTGTGAATCAATATCCTATCAAGCCACTCATATTAGTTTGCTATAAAAGATGCACAAAATGAAAGCCCCACCCCCTACTCAATAGTTGATCAATAACTGGCTTCTGTACTAGGAGGCGTGCATTGTTCGCCATATAGTGATCGATAATTGGCTCATGCTCTAGAAGGCGGGCTTTACTCACCATATATCGATCGATAATTGGCTCATGTTCTAGAAGGCGGGGTTTATTCACCATATAGAAATCGATAATTGCCTTCTGTACTAGAAGGCGGGCTTTAATCACCATATAGCGATTGATAATTGGCTCCTGTACTACAAGGCGGGCTTTATTCACCATATAGCGATCAATAATTGGCTCCTGTACTAGAAGGTGGGCTTTATTCACCATATAGCGATTGATAATTGGTTCCTGTACTAGAAGGCGAGCTTTATTCGCCATATAGCGATCGATAATTGGCTCATGCTCTAGAAGGCGGGCTTTATTCACCATATATCGATCGATAATTGGCTCCTGTACAAGAAGGTGGGCTTTATTCACCATATAACGAGCGATAATTGGCTCATGTTCTAGAAGGCGGGGTTTATTCACCATATAGAAATCGATAATTGCCTTCTGTACTAGAAGGCGGGCTTTAATCACCATATAGCGATTGATAATTGGCTCCTGTACTACAAGGCGGGCTTTATTCACCATATAGTGATCGATAATTGGCTCATGCTCTAGAAGGCGGGCTTTATTCACCATATATCGATCGATAATTGGCTTCTGTACAAGAAGGCGGGCTTTATTCACCATATAACAAGCGATAATTGGCTCATGTTCTAGAAGGCGGGGTTTATTCACCATATAGAAATCGATAATTGCCTTCTGTACTAGAAGGCGGGCTTTAATCACCATATAGCGATTGATAATTGGCTCCTGTACTACAAGGCGGGCTTTATTCACCATATAGCGATCAATAATTGGCTCCTGTACTAGAAGGTGGGCTTTATTCACCATATAGCGATTGATAATTGGTTCCTGTACTAGAAGGCGAGCTTTATTCGCCATATAGCGATCGATAATTGGCTCATGCTCTAGAAGGCGGGCTTTATTCACCATATATCGATCGATAATTGGCTCCTGTACAAGAAGGTGGGCTTTATTCACCATATAACGAGCGATAATTGGCTCATGTTCTAGAAGGCGGGGTTTATTCACCATATAGAAATCGATAATTGCCTTCTGTACTAGAAGGCGGGCTTTAATCACCATATAGCGATTGATAATTGGCTCCTGTACTACAAGGCGGGCTTTATTCACCATATAGTGATCGATAATTGGCTCATGCTCTAGAAGGCGGGCTTTATTCACCATATATCGATCGATAATTGGCTTCTGTACAAGAAGGCGGGCTTTATTCACCATATAACAAGCGATAATTGGCTCATGTTCTAGAAGGCGGGGTTTATTCACCATATAGAAATCGATAATTGCCTTCTATACTAGAAGGCGGGCTTTATTCACCATATAGCGATCAATAATTGGCTCCTGTACTAGAAGGTGGGCTTTATTCACCATATAGCGATTGATAATTGGTTCCTGTACTAGAAGGCGGGCTTTATTCGCCATATAGCGATCGATAATTGGCTCCTGTACTAGAAGGGATGCTTTATTCTCCATATAGCGATCGATAATTGGCTCCTGTACTAGAAGGCGGGCTTTATTCATCATATAGCGATCGATAATTGGCTCCTGTACTAGAAGGGATGCTTTATTCTCCATATAGCGATCGATAATTGGCTCATGTTCTAGAAGGCGGGCCTTATTCACCGTATAACGATCAATAATTGGCTCCTGTACTAGAAAGCGAGCTTTATTCACCATATAGCGATCGATAATTGGCTTATGTTCTAGAAGGTGGGCTTTATTCATCATATAACGATCGATAATTGACTCCTGTACTAGAAGGCAGGTTTTATTCACCATATAGCGAGCGATAATAGACTCCTGTACTAGAAGGCGGTGCTTCCTCTCCAACTGTGAATCAATATCCTATCGCGCCACTCATATTAGTTTGCTGTTAAAGATGCACAAAAAGAAAGCCCCACCCCAAATTCAATATTCTGTTTTGAGTTGAAAGTACATCAACATACTAAGACATTTTTGGTTGACGCAGACTAAACAAAAACACACGTAAATGATAAATTACCATACAGACTCAACATAGCATATCCTGCGATGTGACTATTGTGAATGATCACACTGATGCTGTAACGATATATTGTGAAGCCTTGCACAAGTGAATAATATATCCTTTAGCACTCATGCAGAGTACCTCTGATTCCACCTCCAGGATCTCCTCTCCAGCAGAGGGCAGATCTTTCCAGCCCACGATCTCCACAGCGATGCTGGGTCCGGCTTCTTTCACTGCCTGGTTGTTCTCATCAAACATGAAGCGCACCTTCGCCCAGCACTTTCCTGCCACCAGAGTACAGCCCTTCCTCAGAGTGCCTCGCTGAATGATGGCGGTGGTGACGGGTCTGAGCAAACACAAACACAAACCTTCATCACACAGTAAGAACTATGTAATAACTAAGTAAAGTCAGACTGAATATGCTATTATTGCACAGAATTTTGTAAAAAAAAAAACGATTATGAGAGTTTAGTAACTAAAAACGTAAAACATTAAGGAAAAATATAATCCCTCTGTAACTTTTATGTAGGGTTTACAATGCAAATCTAACTAGATCCACTTGTTTGGTATACAAAGCAAGTCTCTCATTTATTTAATCTACTAAAAGACATGAAAATAATACTTTGCATATTAGTTAATCATATTACTGAAATTAATATAAATGTTACACACAATGTAAATTCTACATTTACAGCCATATCACCCTGCAGCCCAAGACCGGTTACTCACTGAAGCTAGGCAGGGCTGAGCCTGGTCGTTACCTGGATGGGAGACCACATGAGAAAACTAGATTGCTGTTGGAGGTGGTGTTAGTGAGGCCAGCAGGGGGTGCTCAATCTGTGGTCTGTGTGAGTCTCAATGCCCCAGTATGGTGAAAGGGACACCATACTGTCATTGAGCACCATCTTCCAGATGAGACGTTTAACCAAGGTCCCGACTTTCTGTGGTCATTAAAAATACCATGGCACTTTTCGTCAAGTGGACAAATTGGTCAAATTCCCTCTATCGGCTCTCACCCATCATGGCCTCCCAATCCTCCTCATCCACTGAACTGGCTGCATCACTGTCTCTCCACGCCACCAATAGCTGGTGTTTGGTGCCGTTGTCCTGTGGCTGCCGTCACATCATCCAAGTGGATGCTGCACACTGGTGGTGGTGTGGAGAGACCCTCCACCAATTGTTGTGAAGCACTTTGGGTGTTTGTTTGGCCATACACAATAAATGCACTACATAAATTCACATTACAGTAAAATGAAGCTTGAGAAAATATTATGTATTGTTATCATGGCAGAGATGAAATCATTTAGCTATTAGAAATGAAACAAACTTATGTTTAAAAATGTGTTGGAAATAATAATCTCTATGTCAAACTTGGGATACATTTGTGAAGGAGTAAAAGTTCCTTTACTCTTAATATCATTCAGCATTTGTAAATTCCCTGTTATTATTATTTTACAAAACTTACCTCTATATACCATTTTGAGAAATGCAAACAGTAACAATAGTCCTGTAACAGTAATTTCCATAGCTTCTGAGAGTATAAAAAGTTCCACAATTTGATAAATACTGTTACGATAGCTGTTATAACATTATCTTAGGATTGAATCGTCTCTTCTTACAGATATTTTGACAACAAGCAGGAAATATTCATAGGCCAGTGACATCACATTGAAATGGTCTATAATGGTGTTTCTTGTTTACAACTCACCCTTTGCCTTTGTCCGTCCGGCTCTCGATAACTGATCCTTCTACCAGTCCTGTGGGGTCACCTTTCAGCTCCAAAACCTCTGCCAGCGTCACTGTGGCTTCAGCCAGCTCCAATAAATTGTCCCCCTGCATAAAACTTACATGTAAATTGCTGCCATTTCATAATACCAGAATAATCCGAATTTAACGAGATATAGCATTTCAAAATAAAAGTACACATGAAATTAAAAGTCTGGTAGGTTGTAATACCTCTCCCCAAACCCTTTTCCCAATTTTTCTAAATTAAATGCCTACTTTACTACATACAATCAGCTCGCAGTAAAAAAAAAAAAAAGCCACGTCCACCGTTTTCTTATTTAATATTCTGTTTCTCTAGGAACTGCATCACAATACAGTTTCTGTACCTTTAATGCAGACACATGGATGGCCTGTATTTCTCCACCAAGGTCTTCACAGATGACATCATGACCCGCAAGCTCCTGTTTCACACGCTGAGGATCAGCCTGAGGTTTATCACACTTATTGACAGCGACGATGATGGGCACTGAAGACCGAAACACACAGAATATACACTTAATTATTAAGCCATTAAAGGTCCTGTGAAATTAAAATAGAATTTTTTAGATGTTAGTTTCAGTCAAGGATATCTTTATGCTAGTGGGCTCCATAACGAAAAACATTTGCATTCAGAAAATATAAAACTGATATAAACATCCAAAGCTTACAGTTTGTCACTTCTGCCTTGTCCGAATTAGTTTTTTTCACATCATCTCATACTTCAGTTTCTCATCAAATCTTGACCAATCGAATGCTCTCGATGTCTGACATGCCCCGCCCCCTTCAAGACACTTCTCATTTGCTTTTCATTTGAAGCGCTTGAGCTCAGCCACTCCCAGTGGTAGACCTGTAATAAAACTAAAATGCTATTGGCTTTTTTTTAAAAGGGGAGGAGCTACTCTATGTCTATTCACCCTATTCTTCACCAACGAGCAGGAACATGCCATTTGAATCTTTTTCGCTCGAGTCTTCCGGTCTCATTCATTTTTAGACATTAAAAATGGCAAGTTTTGCTGTTTGATGTTGCAAACTGATATTTCCGTATTGTATGTAGAGCAAGTAGTTTGACCGTTTTCTGCTGTTTATTATTCATAGTCATTTCTCCCATAGGCGACTGAATCGGAAGTTCTAAAACAATCGCGAAAACAGGCGCACTTCCACATTTCAGAATAAGGTCAATAGCTGCATCCCAAATGGCACATATGCACTTATGGACTTACACACTCAAAAGCATAGTATATGTATGTAGTGTCGTCCAAAATGGAAAACTAATGTTTTTTTTACTAAGCAGAAATTCAACCCGTTCCACAGTGATGTTTGACAGTTGCCAAATTAGTGAAATAAATGAACAAAGTACCAATTAATACCTGCCGTGAGTATTACCGCATTCTGCATCGGGAGGCTCTACAATCACTCTAGTAGACGAATTTTGCTTTCACAATCCAAAATGAATAAAGTTATCCAACATGTGAGCCTGATACATAGATATATACATTAGATGTCACCTAGCCTGTTATTGTCTATTGGAAGGAATGCGTCAATAGAGCCGCCATTTTACTACAGGGTAGCGCTCCATTAAAATGAATTCGGGACCGAGGTACAGTGGAGGACTGTGGCCATTTAAAGCCAGATATATACACATATACACATATATCCATGATCGGGAGTTTTCCTGGATGTTAGTATGCAATTTTTTTTTTTAATTACGAAAATTATCATTTTACATCACTTTTCTACATTGATGGATCACTGATCGCACTGGCATTCCTGATAAAAAGCTTGTGTTTGTGTGTATGGAAATGTACTATCCACCCTCCCTGTTAAATCTGATCTAATCATGTCCTGAAACACAGCTCCTCTCCTGCTTTCACTTCTCATACTGACGGAGGGAGCGATTCGTTTGTGAATGAATCTCCGTTATGAACGACTCGTCCACTAACCGACAATAATACATATAACATATATTTATTTTGCATTGTTTGCTGATTTTATTCAACAAAACTTGCATAAGCCGAGTATTTAGTGTGAGTTGGAGCTACTTTGACTTATAGTGAATGCAGTAAGTGACTGCATTTTCATCAATAACGCTACTGTATAGCACAAAAGTTCAGAACATACAAAAACATTAAAAAAACTTAATCTTACCTATGAAATGTTCTGCCTTAGTGCTTTGTTTTCTTTGTTTGCTCGTTACTACACCCGTAGACAGCGCTAAAGTCCCGCATCTTCACGTAATAACACTGTCTTGTCTAGTGCGGTTGCAGGACATTTGTCCTGGGAGCACTGTACCAATGTGGCGGCGCTATTGACGCATGCTCAGGGTCCCTATGTGATATCTAGTGAATATATCTATGAGCCTGATATAGCTCCACCCCTTTCACTACACGAGCAAAGCTGCGGTCGTTGAGTGTGTGAAGTGTCCATCATTACACACGTCATTTTACCGGTCGAATGAGTGCATCATCCGGCTAATTAAAGTGTACTTATAATTTTTGAGTTTTCAGTGTGAACGCGCTATTTACACTATTAAATTACAAAATGGCATAGAATAGTGCATAAGTATGCGATTTAGGATGCACCTTATGTACAAGTTTACGTCAAACATCAAATAAAATAAAAAAACGCACATTTCAAGGAACTTCACAGGACCTTAAACGAAAAATTATTGGTAACACTTTATTTCAATGGTCTGTTTGAGTATTAGTAGACTGCTTAATATGTTGATACTGCTCCCTCAACAGACACTTAACTGACTGTAAGAAACTTAAGGCTGATTTATACTTCTGCGTCAAACGCACACATATGCTAGGGTGCTGACGCACAGCCCTTCGCCGTGGCCGTCGGCGTCACTAAAGTGCGCCTCTCAAAAAATGTAACTACACGTCGCAACGACGCGTAGCACAAGCTCTGTGATTGGTCGGCTTGGTAGCACTGATGAGTCTGGGCGGGACCAAGAACCGAGCGAATGGCGGGAGCCCGATGGAACGATTGTTTACAATTGTGGAGTCCCGTGAAGGAGCTCCAGATGGAAAGTTTTGTTTTGTGTTTACATCAAAGTTAAAGTTGTTGCACGTCCGCCGGTTCCTGCCTCAAAATGAGTGAGTGTGAGCCACTTGTACATCCAGGAAGTGTTTAGGAAAAGCAAAACAGCAGCGCAGAAACTCGACACAGAGGAACATTTATACCTCACTGCCAACTAGCGTTTCGGAAGTGTTAATGCAGGCCAACAGAGACAGCGCGCAGAAGTATAAATGCACAGCTATGCGCGTTGCATGCGCCATGGGTCACGCCGATCACTTGACGCAGAAGTATAAACCAGGCTTTACAGCTTACACGAACCCTAACCTAACAGTCTACTTATAATCTAATGAGAATTAGTTGACATGTAGATGCAATGTAACATAATTCAACAAATAGACAAATACATGCAAATAACAGTATGATTACATCTGCTGAGATTGTAATTCTCATCAACATCTTTATCCTGCAGGCTACCTTTGGCTTTTTTGGCGAGCTCTATGGACTCAATGGTCTGTTTCATCACACCATCATCAGCTGCGACCACCAGGATGACGATATCTGTGATCATTGTTCCTCGCGCTCGCATGGCAGAAAACGCTGCATGGCCAGGTGTGTCCAGAAAGGTGATCTTCTCACCGGAAGGTAGCTCCACTGCACAGGAGACATAGAAGGCATTTAATTAGCATCAGAAACATACACACTGGAGGAAAAAAACAATACTACGGACGTCAATGGTTACAGGTTTCCAACATTCTTCAAAATATCTTCTATTGTGCTGAACCGAAAAAAATTGTAGTGAAGGGTGGGTAATTGATGACAGAATTTTCAATCCCACTTATAATAAGTATCCATAACTAATATGCACTTACAATGAATAAATCGTTAGAATGTACTTATTGTGTAAATACATGTTTTTACATTGTACTTATGGTGGATTAATTACCTGCATGTAATTACATCTGTAATTAATTTCTGTAATTACATTTATAATTACACTGCTGATGATTCCTTACACCTTAACCCACCCTTAAATCTGTCCAAAACTTTCCCTAACCGTACCCGTATCCCACCTTCATATCACCATAAGTGTTCTGCAATACATAATGAACACATTAAGTACATGGTATTTATATTTTGAAGTAGGTATATAGTAGTTAAGGACACTTAATATAAAGAGGGACTGAATTTTTAGTCCCTTTTAAGCAAAAAAATCTAATATGCAATGGATCTATTGAGAAGTCTGATACCCCGAAAGGCTCCGATGTGTTGTGTGATGCCGCCAGCCTCCTGTGCCACAATCTGGCTCTTCCTCAGACTGTCCAGCAGGGTGGTCTTTCCATGGTCTATATGGCCCATGATGGTCACCACTGGAGCCCGAGTGACCAACTGAGCCGGATCTGGAGGAGGTCTGAAAACAATTTAGAATGGTTTACTCACCCTTAAATGGTTATAAACCTTTATAAGTGTATTTTTTTTCTGTATTCTGAAGAAAGCTGAAAACCTGTAATCATTGACTTTCTTAGAAACAAATAATAAGGAAGTCAATGGTTACAGGTTTCCAGCATTTTTAAAAATATCTACTTTTTTTGTTCAACAGAAAAAAAAAAGAAACTCATAAAGCTTTAGAGCCACTTGAGGCGTGTTTTCAACTCATGAAGGTTTTGAACAAACCTCTCGACTGTGAGTAAATTGTCATCTTTGAGTGAGCTGTCCCTTTAAGGCAGCTGTATTATTGAAATGACACTCACTGTCTCTGGATATCTTTGTTTTCTCTGACTTTGGTTTCCACCAGCTTTGCCCATCTGTATTTCATCCCTGACCTCTTGACTGCCTCTTTAATCCATTTCTCCTCCAGCATTGTGTCGGGCTCCAACTCATCCAGATCCACCTCTGTGTTCAGCAGGGCCTCATAGATGTGATCTACAGAGGGACAGTGTTACTGTAGTGTAACTGAGAAGCCATTGTTGTATTTACTCATAGTTTTAAATTTGTGCTTTTCATTTTATTTTTACCGTATTGTCATATTGTTTAGTACTGTCAAACGATTAATCATGATTAAAGTGATTTACATAATATACAGTTGAAGTGAGAACTATTAGCCCCCCTGTATATTTTTCCCCAATTTTTGTTTAATGAAGGTAAGATTTTTTGCAACACATTTCTAAACATAAGAGTTTTAATAACTCATTTTCTAATAACTCTAATTTTATCTTTGCCATGATGACAGTAAATAATATTTTACTAGATATTTTTCAAGATACTAATATTCAGCTTGATTTTGATTTTATTTATTTATTTTTGAACAAAAACATACACAAAATATCATTAACAAAAAAATACATATAAACATGGTGGAAAATGGAGCGGGATGAAGCATAAACTTATTATTCTCCCACCCCATTACCACATACATCAGTCGTTTATTACTTAAACTTATTTATTCTTTTACTGATCTCTTCTTTTTTACATTAAACATATTTTATCCTTTTGGCATCTTTGATAAATAATATGTTTGATTCTATTTGTACCTTTTCATTTTGTAACATAGGCCTAAAGAAAAAAAAAGAAAAAATACATAGTACTGCAAATAGAAAAAGAAAACAACAACAACAACAACAACAACAACATTGTACTGCAAATAGCCATTAATTAAAATTTCATCACACCTTTCTCTTTTTATCCTTTTTCAATCACCTTCATCATTATATTCCTTTATTATTATGTTTATACAGTTTTTTAAATTGATTAATATCCTGACATTGTTTTAGAGTCTGATCTAGACTGTTCCATAGTTTTACACCACATACAGACATACAAAAACCTTTTAAAGTTGATATTAAAGTAAAGTTCTTAAAGCTTAAA